>NW_020956292.1:529551-531987 GCF_003031625.1 Empidonax traillii | reverse complement strand
TTCTGAAGGAAACACAGCCTGAAAAACACAGTGCAACCTGTAGTTTCCTGACATACACACACACACAAAAAGAAAAACAACATCCTTTGAGATTGGGAACCCGGGAAATGTTTTTTAAATTAGGTTTAATAACATGACAGATGATAACAAGTTTTAGAGTAATTTCCTTTTTCTTTTCTTTTTTTTTTTTATTTTCAGACACGTTGCCAGAACGAGTGTCTGCCCTGGCAGCAGCTTTCTTGTGAATTAATGAAACATCAAGGCAGCACTACCAGCCAGATTGGAGTAGTGTGTTTCCAGGAGAGAGCCTGAACTGGCAGATCCTCAGCTGCTGCAAATCAATTAGGTTCCCTTGATTCCAGCACAGGGGGCCACTGACTTACAGCTGCAGATGATCTGGCCCATTTCATGCTGGAACAGAAATATTGCTTTCATTTTGCTGAGAGCTGGGCTATTTAAAATTTAAATGCTGTTAAAATTTAAAATCGTGATTTAATTTAAAATTCCCTTTGCAGTTTCTTTTAGTGACAGCATCCCTCATTTCTGCTCCAGAGAGCTGGGACTGTACCTTTCCCCCAGACCATCACATCAGGGTTTGCTTGGGTGTCCTGTGGCCAGCAGGTATGATATGCCTTGCCCTCGGAATTTTTTTGCTGATCCCAGTTTCTTGCTTCTGTTTGTTAAATAACTGTAATAAGAATAATCAGCGAATCACAGAATCATAGAATGGTTTGGGTTGGAAGGGACCTCCGAGATCATCCGGTTCCAACGCCCTGCCATGGACAGGGACACCTTCCACCAGACCATGGTGCTCAGAGCTCCCTCCAACCTGGCCCACACGGCATTAAAAGTCAGCCAACAGCCATCACACTGCCCAAATCCCTGGAGAGCAGCAGCGTGTCCCAGCGCTGGAAAAGGAGTGGAAGCCCAATGGAGAAGGAGCCCCTTTCCTATGGAAAGGCATTGAGGCTCAGACAGGCTGCAGGTGTAGACAGCTTCTCACCAGCATGCCCCACCCCAGTGTGTCTTGGAGGCTTGGTTTTGGGGGGGGAGGGGGTTTCTTCCAGCTCCCCAGACAAACTCTGTGCCCTCAGGACGTGTGGCAATGCTTATAATTTATAGAGAATGTCATGAAGAGGAACTCTGCTGTCTGACCGTGCAGACCCTGGGCAAGCCCTGGCGCCTTTCGCTGTGTCTTGGATTCACAGGTGAGGGTTTTACCTTATTAAAAGTTATTTCATGGCATCTGCTCCCCAGTTAGTTGGGTGGCTGGGGCTGGTATTGAGTGAAGGAGAAAATCCTCATCTCCCTCTTCCCTCAGAGGGCAGGGCGAGCTGCAGGAAAAAGCAATAAAGAAAAGGTGGAGCTGGGGAAAGAGACCAGGAGGCAAAGCAACCACGAGGAATGAGGGTTGAAGGGGCTGGGGAGGTGTTTCTTCTAGACCAGGAAGGCTCTATCGCCTGTGTGTGGCCCCAGGAGCAGAGCCTGTGCCCATATTCTAAATAACTTCAGCATGTCTTCAAAGATTCTTGCTAGTTTTGAAGACTTCTCATAGAAGAAGTCACCTGACCAAGAGTATGATTTTCATCTAAATATAGGGCAAAAAAATAGGGAGGTACAAAAAATGAGGGCACAAAAATGGGGAGGTACAAAAAATCGGGGGAAAAAATAGGGAAGGTACAAAAAGTGAGGGGGAAAAAATGGGGAGGTTCAAAAAATCGGGGGAAAAAATAGGGGAGGTACAAAAAATCAGGGCAAAAAAATGGGGAGGTACAAAAAATCAGGGCAAAAAAATGGGGGTGTACAAAAAATCAGGGGGAAAAAAACGGATGTGTACAAAAAATCGGGGGAAAAAAATTGGGGAAGTAAAAAAAATGGGAGGAATAAATGGAGCTGTACAAAAAATGGGGGCAAAAATATGGGGGTGTACAAAAAATCGGGGGAAAAATAGGGGTGGTACGAAAAATTGGGGGAAAAAATAGGGAAGTTACAAAAAATGGGGGGAAAAAAGTGGTTGTGTGCAAAAAATCAGGGGAAAAAAATGGGGAGGTACAAAAAATCGGGGGAAAAAATGGGGGAGTAAGAGATTTTTTGTGCACATATCCCCTCACACATCACATACACACACGCAGACACGCCCCACATCACCTACACACCCCCATTCCACACCCCCACCCACCTCCACAGAGGTTCCATCGCTCCTGGGAAGGATCCAGTGCCAGCACTTGGGGAGGAGCTCCAGGTCCCGCTGGCACCTCTGGCTGCAGCCCCAGGGGGGCACCGAGTGTGTCCCACCCAACCCCCACATTGGCCTTATTTCAAACCCCCTAAAATTGTCTTTATTTCACACTCCCAAATGGTCTTGATTCCACAACCCCCAAATGGTCTTGATTTTAAAAACCCCCAAATGGTCTTGATTTCTCACACACCCCTCCC
>NW_020956292.1:508186-529212 GCF_003031625.1 Empidonax traillii | reverse complement strand
CTGGCTGCAGCCCCAGGGGGGCACCGAGTGTGTCCCACCCAACCCCCACATTGGCCTTATTTCAAACCCCCTAAAATTGTCTTTATTTCACACTCCCAAATGGTCTTGATTCCACAACCCCCAAATGGTCTTGATTTTAAAAACCCCCAAATGGTCTTGATTTCTCACACACCCCTCCCAAATTGTCTTTATTTCCCCCCCCCTCCCCAAATTGTCTTTATTCCCCCTCCCAAATTGTCTTTATTTCACCCCCCCACTTGCCTTTATTCCCCCCCGTCTCCTTGTGCAACGAAGAGGACACTCGACCCCACATTTACCTACAGGTCTCCAGGGTTTTTTTCCTTAGAAATGAGGTAAACTCAGGGAGCCTTAAAATCATGAAACACCAGAATTTTTTCATTGCTGCCCACTAACACTGAACATCACTCCGGGGGCAAAGAAGCCTTTAAAAGGGGGAGAGGGAAGCACAGTGAGGGGCAAAGAAGACTTCAAAAGGGAAGTAAAATATGAGGGAGCAGGGAAAAAAAAAAAAAAAGTCACTTAAAAGGTGAGAAATTGTGAGGAAGCGTGGGTAATAAAGCCTCTAAAAGGGCAGGTAGCCATGAGAGGCAAAGAAAGCTCCAGAAGGGTGGGAAAGAAGGTTGTAAAAGAGTGAAAAGAGGTGAGGAGTAAAGAAGTCTCTAAAGAGGGTGAGAAAGAAAGCTTCGAAAAGGTGGGAAACTGTGGGCAGGCAGTGGGCAAGGTTTCTGCCCTCAGACCCGCCTCAGGGCCAGCGCCGAGGTGAGGAGATACTGGTGAAGACTCCAGGTGATTGCTCGCTCAGCTGCGTTTGGCAAGTTCATTTTCAGTGCTCCTATTCGGTGTTTTGTTTTTCTTTTCTTGTTTGGTTTTTTTGTTGTTGTTTTTTGTTTGTTTGTTTGTTGGGTTTTTTTTTGTTTGGGAATTTTTTTGTTTGTTTGTTTGTTTGGGGTTTCTTTTTAATTTGGTCCTAGAAGCCCCCTCAGAGCTTTATGGGCAGCCATGAGGGACCCCAGACGGTTCCCCCGCGACAAGGACTGTCCAGGTGTACCAGCCCTTCCCAATGAGGTGCCTCCCTCAGTACCCCACACCCGAGTGAACAAAACACCCTCAGGAAGCCCTGCCCAGGGCCAGCTTTCCGGCGGAATTTTCCTGCGCCTCTGCCAAGTGGTGCGGGGAAAGAACCATCTGCGGTGTCCTGCAGGGGCATTTCCTGGTCACAGCTCCCAAAGGGTTCTGCAGGACGTACTCCACTGCCCAAAAGGGCTTGGGTTTTCACGGGAGTGTGAATTAGAGCTGAGAGAACTGCTAAACTGCTGTTTAGTCTGCTCTGTCCGTGTCTGGAGCTGATCAGCCCACCTGGCAAAATTCACATCTCCTAAGTACCTCGTAGTCCAGCTTGTGTTTTAAGAATTCTGCTTCAATGAATTGGTAGCATGTCTGTCAGGCACTGCACATTAAACACTTTTGGATCAGGTGATGGCTTGGATCACCCAGGTCCTGCTGATGCTTGTATTTTAATCTTCAAAGGCCTGATTAGCCACAGGAACACGCAATCAAGGGAGAGCAGAATCACAGAAAACGCTGAGCTGGAAAGGAACCGACAAGGATCATTGAGTCCAACCCTTAGCCCTGCGCAGGACCACCCCCTGCAGTCATACCGTGTGCCTGAGAATGTCATCCAAATGTTCCCTTGCCCATCCCTGGAAACACCAGTCCACCCTGAGCCCCTTTCTGGGATGCAGGTTTTTGCCAGGCACAACTTGTGCAGCTCAGAACAAGAACGTCTGCATTAAAAGTCTACAGTACGCAAGAGGCCAGACTACATGATCTAATGGTCCCTTTGGCCTTAAAGTCTTGAATCAATGAACTGAAATCTATGAAAAAAACAGTCCCCAGTTGTAGGAATGAACTGGCTCAGTTGCAAATAGGTCCATTAAACTCCAACTGACAACCCTCCTGGATCACCTTTAAAGTTATAAATTGGATTGAAGGGGATGTAAGCATAATTAAACTCCTGTAGTTTCAAGCTAATACAAAATTTCTCACTTCCTGTCCAACACTCCTGTGTGATGTTCCCGTGCTTGCCTAAAAAGCTGATGCGTAATTTTCCATCTCTCCCAACAGAGGTGGTCTCCAGTTGGACTGCAATGTGAGCATGAGGCTGGAGCTGGACTGACCCAGTGACCTGCTCTGGACAGGTGGCAGCCACGGATGTCCCCTCCAGGCGTCAAGCCAGGTAATTCTTGTGGAGAGAAAAGGAGGGACCCTCTCACATTCCTTCCTTCACTCCCTTCTTCTCTCCCACTGCTGGCATGTCGTACCCTAGTGCTACCACCCCTTCCTTTTCTTCTCACAGCTTCTCATCCCCTCCTCCCCTTGCCTCTCTCCTGGTTCCCCTTCTTTCCCATGTCACTTTAGAACACAAAACTGTTCCAAAATCTTAGGAATTGGGCCTCAGAGGAATCAAATACTGCCTGAGCCGAGTCAGACTGTGAGTCACTCTTTTGCCTGGGACAAAGGCAATCAGGTGTGGATAACAGTGCAAAAAGGCCGGGTGCCTCAGCAGGGTGGGCTGTGAGATCAGCCCCCAGGAGCTGAGCAGGGCTGTGTTTGGTGGGCGCTCGAGGGCGGGAGCAGAGTGTGGCTGCAATGTTCACAGTGCCATCTTTTGGATAAGGTGGAAAAATGTGCTAACTTCCCGGTGCCACCGAAAAGCTCTCCAGGCAACCCCTCCCAGGGAAAGAGGGGCTTTTCCCCTTGCTGTCACTGAAATCGCTGCCTCGCTGCCCCTTGAAGTTTTTATTGGGAAAAGTTGTTCTTCCCTTCAAATCCAAAATTGCACTGTGGTGTGTCTGCACGGCATCCAGCAGTGCTGCCTCGCTTCGGTCAACTGCACTTCAGCGGGTACAGCACCGGGAAAACCACTTTGGAAGAGATTTTTCCGAAGGAACTCGAGTGCCTGATGAAAGCCACGGCAGCTCCCGATGACGGAAAGCCTGACCACAGGCAGGAGCAGCACAGATGCAAAGGGGGCAGCTGTTCCAGGGTTTGTCTGCGCTGCAACATGCTTTAGGGCTGAGGAAAAACTCTAAAAGCCAAATGTGCCCTGTGAGTAATCTTATAACTCTAAAAACTGACTGTGCCCTGCGTGTAACCTTACACTGCCCCATGTAAAACACAAGCGATGCTAAATGAACACTGCATCTCCACTGGAACTGGGTTTTAAAACTGAGCGAAATGGCTTGATTCCTTAAGGGGCCTTAAATGAGAATATTCTGATCCTCGGAAGTCGTGCTGATGCTTTTTGCATCTGAGCCAAGGTTCTGTAAATCTAAGTCAGCTCTGTCTCTTGTGCCTAATAATATGAAGCAAGAAATAGCCCAGCCTTACAAAAACTGTGAGGTTTGGCATCAGCTCATATTGATTATCGAGCTCGTAAATGAAGCCCAAACTTCTGGTTCTTGCCCAAACAACAACCGCCTTGGAGCTTCCTGCCTGCAGATCAGACTGTCAGATATTGGGTTTTCTGAGATTGTTCAGACTCCGATTTCTGAGTTTAAGCTGAGCTTCCTTTCATTTAAAGACACTCTTCTTGAGCAAAGTCTTTTTTTTTCCAGTTGCATGCTCTTTATGGAATCAAAATACTCACTGATTTGTATAGAATTTCTTTGGTCAAAACCTACTGCCATGAAATTAATGGCAAAATTCTGCTGACTTTACTGTAATCAAGTTTTCCCCACTGGGAAACTTTAGTCTTCAAGAAAGCAGAGCTATAGGAAACCAGGACTAACTAAGCAATGTGAATAGGCACAAGATGTTCTTGTGCCCACCCAAACAGCCCCATAAATGGGAGCTGAACAGAGACATCTGAGCTGCTTCTGTCAGCTCAGAGAGGAGAAATTGTAACTCTCTGAGTAGCCATCACTGCCCCTGAGTGCCAACCTCTGTCATCGACCTACAGCAAGTGTCACTTCAGCCCATGACTGTTCTCACAGAAATCTGTGTGAATAAAGTTGGCAGGACATAGCCTGGAGTGCTGTCACCCTGAGCAGAAGCCTAGGACAGCTTCCCCATGCTTGCATTACTGAAAATTACTGTCACCAAATGTCCGCAACAGCTGAGTCTCCCTCTCCCTTCTTGACAACTTCTGTCACACCTGGAACCCATCTATGCCACTGAAACACCATTTGGAGGTTTAAGTGCTGTGTGTAAATGCTACACTGAAACGGTGCTCCTAGTTAGGTCAAATTAAGCACGTGCTTTTGAAGAGGCAAAACAGACCCATAGGAAGCTTTCGTTTGCTGGGTGCTGATGGGATGATTTTGGCCACTCAGGTAAGTGAGGTGTGCCCAGAGAAGCTGTGGCTGCCCCATCCTTGGAAGTGTTAAAGGCCAGGTTGGATGGGGTTTGGAGCAACCTGGTCTAGTGAAGGTTGTCCCTGGCCACGGCAGAGGGTAGGAACGAGATGATCTTTAAGGTTCTTTCCAACCCCAATCATTCTGTGATAGCAGGGCCTCTCCCAGCAAACTTGTGGCGGAAGCACAACCCTGTTTGGAGGGCTGGTTCACCTTCTCATCTCTGTTTCCCTGCCACATGGAGCTGAAGATGAGGGAGGAAATGCCTTCAGTTGACATGGTAGCTCTTGAAGACGGGTAACTTTCCACGCAGCTGGAGAGCCCTTGGACACAGAGATGTCACCTGCCCAGGCTGTGCTTGTTTTCTCAGGAATGAATGCCGGGGAAGGGACAAAGTGTTCACCAAATGGGGAATGTGAATCAGTCAGTGGAGGGCACTGGTGCTTTTGAAGGGAAGGGTCTCTACTGCAGGGCAAGCTTGGCCAGCTGGTCAGAGGACTTGTCCCTGGGCACCGAGGGCTTCTGCCCTATCTGGGCAACTGAGAGCTCAGGGAAAACCTTGTGAGTGATGGAGTTCACTAAGCTCTTTAGTGGATTTTGGGGAAAGCCCTCGAAATGGTGGGGACATTCCTGTGCTGTTACATGAGCTCTGTTACTCTCTCTAAGCTGTTTTATTTGTGTGCTGGCTGAAGCAGCTTTTGATCCCTTGGAAAAACGTGTGCATCTCTCCAGTTTCACAGACCCCTGCAGAGGTGGATTGTATGCTGGGATGCTCTCAGAGATGACGTTCTAAAGCCACATCATGTGAGTAGGTAAGGAAGAAAAACCCCCTGGGGTTCATGGGGGGTGATTCTGCTGGCAAATGCCAGGTCCTGCTTGTGGACGCTGTTTGGGTGCAGAAAATGTGTCAGGGGAAGCCAGGAAGAGCAACCTGGGATGAAGGGGAAGCCTTAGAGAAAACCAGTCCAGCAAAAGGAACTTTATTAGGTCTCAGTGACAGATGGATTGAGTTACTCAAGCTTAAGCTAATGCAAACTTTCTGTGTCAGACCCTCTGAGTTTCACTTCACGAGGACCAAAGCGTTTTGGGCAGTGTATCTTTAACGTGCTGCCGAAGCTCGCACGTGCAGATGCACATTTTGGGCCGCTAAAATAATTCTGTGTAAGAGGGAAACTATGAGAGTAACCGAGGGAGAAAGCAGCACTTCTGAAAAACAAGATGTGCTTCAGAAACCGATGCGCACTTTGGAAAAAAACAGAACGTTTTTATCAGTAAGGATTTCTGGCTGTCGACCGCGTGCCAGGCTGAATCCAGTTTTACAATTTCCACTCTGCCATATCTCAGTGGAATTTTTGTCTGAGTGGAAACAGGAGCGCCGGGCCCTTTGACAGCAGAGCTGTTCCTCCCCCAGGGACAGCCTGAAGGGCAGGGTACAGCAGCAATCTTTTTTTCCTAGGAACGTGACATTACGAATGTCCACAACCATTTAGCAGATCAGCTCACCCTGGCAAAGCACCCCGTACATTTTTGACCCTGTTTCTTCAAGACTCCCTGTTTCCTCAAGGCTTTTTTACAAGCACCCTCCCTGAAGTGAAGCTTAGCAGGAAAAAGGGTCGAAATTTCTTCAGCCCAGAGCCCAGATTACGGGTTTTTACTCTGTAAGTTCTCGAGCTAAACACTTGAGCTGAACTATCAATTCAGCTGATGGAGTTAACAGCAAAAATGTAGAAGGAAACAGAGCTGGCGAAATAGCTTGTGATTATTATCTGAGGGCTGGGTGGAGACCTATTGGAGAGGCAGCAGCTGGGAGCCGGCGGATCCAGAATAGAGGAGCTGACATTACAGAACTTCTTTCCCTGTTAAATGCTTTGGTTTTCTCTGAACTTTCCAACTTCCCGGGAGGGGTGGCAGCTACGTGACCTGCAAACCCCGGGGAGACTGATCCCAGCTTTTAGATCAAGGAACTCAAAGTGACAATGGGAACAGAGAGAAAAACAAATGCTGTGCCTTTTTTTTTTTTTTTTTTTTTTTTTAAGGAATGCACTTTGAATTATTTATCCACGCGTTCCTAGAGCCTGTTTTGTTCCTCACTGTACTAGCTATGAGG
The DNA here is from genome assembly GCF_003031625.1 of Empidonax traillii. Lineage (NCBI taxonomy): Eukaryota > Metazoa > Chordata > Aves > Passeriformes > Tyrannidae > Empidonax > Empidonax traillii. Next base: position 522,729 of record NW_020956292.1, on the reverse strand, counting down.
CACTCTAATTGCAAGCATTTAAGACACACATAAATTACCTTGCTAGCCATGATAAATGCTGCTTGCAAAGCCTAGGAGTACTGCTCCTGCAATTCCATCCAGGAAACCTTAATAGACCACCTGGTAGGTGAGATGCACAATTGTCACTGGTGTGTTATGAATAATCTGAATTCTAGCAAAAATAGGTGATGTTTCTTTAGCATCCTGGAAACCTCTAGACATTCTTGTCTGTTTGCTACATACATTCCTTGGGGGTGCAGCTGGGCTCCTTTTTAACCAGATGCTGCAAGAACCAAAAAGGTACTGGGAGGACAATGACCTGGCTTTGGGTGGGTGTCCAAAGCTTTGCTGTTCAAATACCTCAGGAGCATCGTACCTGACTTTCCCTGGCTCCCCAGCCCTTTTCACTTTCTTTGCAGCCTTGAGAAGGCATTTTGTGACATCCTCACTGATACACAGCGGGAGAAATGACAATGTAGAACATAAGCGCTGACACGCAGCGACTCCGTGGGTAGTGGTGATGTTGATAGAGGCAGACTTTTGAAAATACATGACAGACTTCAAATGTCAGGTTGCTTCTTGAGCCCTAAATAAACCTTCTTAGACTGCTGCTGCTGGTTTTTTGTTTTTGTTTTTTTTTTTTTACAGATGCAAGTTTACCTCTTTGCAAACATACCCTGTGATGTTTCGCTCAGCTCACAGCTGTGGTAGCTGTCTTCCAACAACCTTAGAACGGCCTGAAGCAAAGGTCTGTGGTGGCTGGGGAAAAAAGCACAATCACAGTGGGATACCAAAAACGATCTCCCTCGGATGCAGAACCATCATCCCGAGCTCTCTGGCCATGAGCAGACGGTGGCAGTAAACAGCGCTCGGATGCAGCCAGAGCCACGGGTCCCATGCCTACAGGAAAGGACTGGACCTGCTCAGCCTGAGTATGATGCCAAGGAATCGCTGCGTGTTCCCTAAACTGAGACCTGAGTCCCTCGAGATCTGGCCTGGAACAGGGGCTGAATGAAGAGCCCACAGCAGTGTGAGGTGTGTTACTTGACCTCAGCTCGGACTGGGCCCTCCGGGACACGGGCAGGGCTGTCCCTGCACCGGCAGCCGGCCTCAGCCAGCCGGAATTTGCAGTGTAAAGCACTGAGCTGAACTCTGCACAAAAGTTTCTGAGGACTTTTTCTGGGGCACGCTGTGCTTCCTCAGCAGTTTTGGGAAAAACGCCACCGGGACGCCGGGAGAGCTGACAGTGCTGAGCAGCCGGAGGCGACGCTTGAAAGCCCTTCTCTGCTCTGCATTAGCACTTCAGTAGGGAAGGGCTGCGGGAGGGGTTCACCTGCTGCAGCTCCCCGGGCCCAGCACGAGCCCTGTCTCTCTCATCTGCCCATCTGCAGCTCTGTAACTCACCTCCAGAAGTGACTTCACACGCCAGCTCGGCACGACGAGGGCTTTGGAAGGATGCAGTGACATTCTGTGGAAGCATCTGCATCAAGCACACGCCAGAGCAGAGGTCAGGGTTCTCCAGAAAAACCTGCAAATTGAGTGGCAGCCCCTGAGATCACCTCAGCAGTCGTAAGGATGGCACCAGACTATTAACTCTTTTGCAGTGTGGCACCACTGTTACGCTTTCCCTGGGAAAATTATCCAGGGAATCGTTCATGCTGGCAGCATCTGCAGCAGTGAGCAATCGGCCAGGCCCTGTTCTCTGGCCCTGAGGTCAAGCAAGCTTAAGCAGAGCCCAGCTCATGTCCTCAGGGCTGACCTCGTTTGCTCCCCAGGACAGGGTGAGCTCACCCATCCTGCGGTCAGGACCAGCCCCAGGGCTGCCAGCTAGGAGAGCCTGGGGTGTCTCCAGCCAAAACAGTGGCAGGGAATGTGCTCACACTTAAAAACACACAGAGCTCCATGCTGGTGCTTGAGGCTGTGCCTGGACTCTCTTGGATTTACTGGGGCAGATATGGTCACTGGAAACAAGAGGAGCTGACTGAAGTGATGCTCTGCTCGTTTGTAAGTGAGGCAAAAGCTTAAACTATTGTCTCTTCTCCCAGCAAACTCTGTAGGCTCCCGGCCCTTCTCCTCCCTGCCTGCTCACAAATAGATGGGAAGCGTGGCAGGGCCAGTGGGTGCTGCCAGGTCTCTCCAAGTCCAGGAAAGCTGGCACGCTGACAGTTCTGGAGGAGCTTGCAGTGGCCTCCCCGGTTGTGTTGAGTGGTGCTGCTGAATCCAATCCCTCCAGCTGAGCTTCATCTCCGTGTAATCCTGCCGGCTGCACGGGCAGCCAGAGTTCAGAGCCTGGCAGAGCTGCTTCCCCTGGATGACAAAGGCGTGACTCAGTTACGAGCTCTGTGTAACCTACTTATTTATAAAGGCTGGATACAAAGAGGATTTTTTTTTTTTTTCCTTCCTTGGCTACGGCAGACGCTTCCAGCAGGGAGAAGCCTCTTTGCTCTGAGCTCACGATGAGTTCCCCCAGCACTGGTGAGGCCTTGCTTCTCTTTTCCTTTACAGGATCCAGTTGGAGGATCTGCAGCCCGTGGGGTTACCAGCAAGGCAAACGTGCTCCTTTGCCTTTCCAATCTCCAGTATGAGCCTGAGGCAGAGTGATGGGTGCTGGAGTCAGGTAGCCTCATGTTGTGAGTGTAGGTACCTCAGGCATGGCCGAGAGGGAACCAAAACTCTCCACTCCAAAGTTGTGACCCCCTCAAAAGGCCACTCACACCCTTTTCATTTCCATCTAACTCTAGAGGCCCTCTCATTCATTCCTGACTGTATTTTTTTCTGTATCTGTGTGATCTGTGTATTCAAGAGACCAAGTACTCCCTTTGCTGTGCACCAGGTTTCAGAATGACATAACAGAGCAGCGTTTCAGGAGTGCCAAGGCCACATTCATTTGCCTAAATGTAGTCACGTAGTGCTATTTTAAGCACGCTTTTTTACCCTGCCCAGCCTCCTACTGTCTGGTTTATACATCCTACAGCACCCAAAACGCCTGTATGGGCCTGGCGTGTCTGACACGTAGCCCAAGAGAGTCCCACACCCTTCTGGACTGGCAGGGACACACACATATGCCTAAAATAGCACAAGACACCTCTGCTTCAGCAGCTAAATCCTTCCCACCACCAGCTTCAGCGTCTTCCTGGCTGGTCTGCACAGTCCCACTGGTTCAGCTGCTACTATCAAGGGCTAATTTTCCACGTCAGTGCAATTTTAATTTGCCTGAGTTGCACCTGGTTAGGACTGGTTATTTATTGTTCCAGCAAGAGAAGGACTTGATGAAATGTTCAAAGCCACGTATATAATAGAGTTCAGGATAACCTGGCACGCACAAGAGCGTTGAACAGTATAGAAATGCCAAAAGCAATATAGGATTTGATGGGACTTGGCTGGCTGCACGGTGTGAATACTTACAGATCACAGACCTGAATCTTTATGGCACTGCCTCTTGTGTGGTCATTTATTATGGCTTAAAATGGGTATATGTGTGAGCAGTCAGCCTTAGAATTACTTCATAGCAACTTTGCACTGGAATGGGTGACTGTGAAGCGTGCTATCATTTGCTACTCTAAATCTACTAATGCAACAAGACCTTCCTACCTCAATGTTTGCATTTTCTCACAGTCAGGTTCCAGTTATATCTGCCTTTTGGAGGAAAACTGGCATCTCTGGATATGCATGTACACACAGGTTAAGCAGCAAACCTGCCCTGCTGATTGCATCACGTAAGTAGGGTTTGATTACAACGTGCCTCTCGTGCAAAAAGTGTTTCACTACACAAACCAGCTGTTGTGGTGGTAGCAAGAGGAAACAGAGCTATGGTTTTTGAGCAGGTTTTGGCTGGTGAGGCAATACAGCTCCGTGGGTGCGACTGCGGTGCTCGCTCTTCGGTGGAGCTGCTCCAAAAGGCTTCAGCTTCTGCAGCTTTGACATCAGCAGGAAGCAAAGGAGGGGAAAGGGCAGGTACACGAGAGCAGCTCCTCTTTCTTAAACAGTTCTGTTGAGCCAGGTTGACTTTCACAGCTGGGGCAGAGGCTCAGTGCTCAGCACACAAAAATGCACCTCGTGGTTGAGCACGGCGAGAACGAGCACTTGGGTGCAGGGATTCCAGTCCACCTCCAGCCACACAACCCTCTAAGCTTGTTGGACATCTCAGAGACCAGAAAGACTCGAGGGCCAGTGGAGGCAGCCAGCTGGCCCATGGTGGGACTTTGCAAGGCAGCAGGGTGGGAAGGTCCATGGGCCAAGCAGATTTTGCCACCTTGTCTGCCCCTCAGTGGCTTTTTGGGACCTACCCAACCTTTGGCTCCATAAGGAGCTAAGTCTGGTGTTTTGGAAGCAGAGAGATGAACAGGGTTAGAGGGACAGCTGGGATGCTGGCAGGGAGCTGCCAAGTGTGACAGAGGTTATTACCCTGTTCTGTTTCCACAACAGGGGAAGGTCGGACCTGCAGCCCTTTACAAAGTCCAGGGTACAGAGCCCCTTGCAAATCGATACCAGTTCTTGGGGAAGGAGGACAGAAATGACTCATTCTTGCAGGTAAGGAAAAAAAAAAAAAAGAATATTATAAGTGTGGACTCCTCCCTGCCAGCTGAAATGGGGAAACCAGGAGAGGGGAAGAAGCATGAATTGCCTGCTTTAACTGTTATCTACATGAGAACCCAGTTGTGTGCTGGGATGTGAACACGTTTCCTGCTTTCCTCTGGCACGCAAATGCAATGGAGCCACAAAACATGAGTTAACGTGACAACTGAAACCTGCAGCCTGTGGTTCTCAGCATTTTCAGTCTGTGTTTCCTTCTCTCACCCTCATCATACAAGCCCTCTGACAGCCTCTGTCAGGCTCAGACAAGTCACTGGGGCTGCAGCCAAAGCAGAACTCCCAGGTTACGACAGCGGCAACCAGGGGTGCAGGAGCAAGAGCTATTCAATTATGGCACAGCTCTTCTTGTGAGCGGCAACGAGCCTTCACACTGAAGACCAAACGCCAAGGGAGCTCTGGATGTGTTTAAATAAAGCTAGGCTTAATTAGAGCTGTTCAAAAATTAAATGCAGAAATGGAGTGTATTTATGTTTGCACTCAAAAATGTATTAGACTCTCAGGCAGAACTAGGTCACCACAAGCTCAAGTAAAATTACTGGGAAATGCAGCGGGTGGGAAAACATTCCTTTGCCCTGTTCCATGTGAACAGGGTGACTCCTACAAGAGCTGCAATACCCCCACCCACAACGCTGGCCTTCGGAGTCGTGATGTGGCACAGCCGATGCCAAGAAGTCAGAAATCTTGAGTTATTGTTCATATAACTGAGTCTGGCTTGTTTTACATTTTGGTTTGCCTTCTTTCTCTCTCCTTGTCTGTGTGTCCTCCACAGCTGCCACAATGCATCTTCTTGCATAGTCATGGGATCCAGAAACTTTCTCCTTTTCCGTAGTCAAAGCTGAGAAACTGCTGTGATCGTAAGACTTGGAGTGACATAGGTCTCAGAAAAGCACCCAGTATATGAGATAAACCCCTATATATTGGCAACTCGAGGTTATGTTACTAAACTGTTTCATGCTAAAAAAAAAAAAAGGGGGGGGGGGTATTTTGTTTTCTAAGAAATAACCCAGGCTTTTGATTGTGCCTCCTGTCTGCAGCTCTTGGCTCTGCCTAAGGAAACCAGCATCTGCTTTCCCCTGAATCACTGTTTGTGTGGATCTCCTTGTTTCAGCAAGGTTGGGACGTGCTGTGGCAGGTCTTGCACAAGCCTGTTGGCACGGCGGGAATTTGCAGGCGCCACGGATCAAAGGGCTGGGGAAGGTCAAGTGTTTTGCCTGGATGGGATTTGGGATCAGCTGGGCTTGAGGTAGGGCTGCTGTAGGGCACGGGAGAGCTCTCCCCTGTGTGCCCAAGAGATTCCTCCTTCTGCTGGCAAAGCAGAGAGGGTCCATGCTTTGGTAAGGAACCAGGGCAACAGTGTAAAATTCTAGGAGTTATCAAAATTCCAGGTTTCCGTGCCAAGAAATCTCAACATTTTCTAATATTATTTCAGAGTGAATCAGCAAAAAACTGAACAGCAGCAGTCCTCCTCGTTCTGAATTTGGCCTCGTTGGAAATAAGACACTTCACTTGCAGCAATGATAACAGACCTAGAGGAGCTTCTGAACAGCCTCTTCGGATACGGAAAGGCAAAATTCTGCTCCCGCAAAGCACCTTGGGGTTTTTTTTTTGCCTGGCAACTCTTTCAAAGGGGAGCTGTGTGCCTGGAAATGTTTGGACAATTCCAGTGAGTACGTAACACTCGATCCTGTGAAGCGCAGCGCTGTGGGAAGCAGCTGCTCGAGGCATCCTGCATTTATATTTTCTTTTTAATCAGAGAGTGGCCTGGCTTGGAAAGGACCTTAAAGGTCATCTCGTTCCAACCCCCTGCAGGGACACTTCCCACTAGGCCAGGTTGCTCAGAGCCCCTCAAATTGGGCTCCACTCTCCCACCCAGCTGCTGGTCCAGCCTGAAGCTGCTCTTGGAGTGACTTCTCGTGGCTCTCCCCTTTCCACTGCTTCACCCCTGGCCGTGGTTTGCGCTGTCATTATTGACCCTGGTGTGACACTCTGTTGACGTCCACAGTTCCAAGGGCCTTGTTTGTCTTTCCCACCCCACCTAATTCCAGAAATACATCACCTGGACAGGTGGCCTGGACCTGAACCCTCTAGGAGGCAGAGAGGACTGCACCGTGCCGAGCATCAGCACCAGAGTGGAGGGGTAAGGTCTTGAAATTCATCCTCCATTTTAGTCCAAATTGCCCAAATTGCTGAATGTTTGCCCTGTCACTGGAGACACAGGTTTAATCTCCATCTCACACCCTTTTTTCAGCACATAAAACGGAGGTCCACTTTCATGATGTTCTTTCATTACCTGCCTCTCTACCAGAGAAAATATTTTCTAGCCTACAGAGGCAGATTCTTTGTTTTATATTATCAAATAGTAGCAAATTCAAGTGGTGAGGATCACATTTTATAACAAGCCCGTCATACCCTTTATCACCTCCTTGCAAAATTTTTAAAAATTTTATTATTTATTTTTAAAATTTATATTCTATTTATATATATTTTATAAATATATTTAATGCGGTTAAAATATTTAACACATTAAAATATATATTATATAAGTATATTTAATATAGTTAATATATTCAATATATTTTAAAGATATATAAATATATTTTATGTACTTAAACCTTTTAATATATTTTAAAATAAAATATATTTAATATACTTAATATAGTTAAAATATTTAATACATTTCAAATATATATCATATCAATATACTGAATAAATTTGATATACTCAAAATACTTAATATCTTTTAAATTATAATATATGAATATATTTAATATATTTAAAATATTCAATAAATTTAAAGTAAATATTTAATAAATTTAAAGTATATATTATATAAATAGATGTAATAGACATAGTTATTATATTTTATATTATATAAATATATTGAATATATTTAAGACAAAATATTTATGTTTAAAATATATAAATATATTTAATAGTCAAAAAATTTATTATATTTTAAATATATATAATATAAATATAGTTATTACATTTAACATGCTTAAAGATTTAATATCTTTTAAATATTAAATATATTTTGAATATATTTCTATTATATATAATATATATAATATATATAAATATATATAAATATAAATATAATTTATATTTAGGTATATATTAATATACTGTCTCCTTGCTAAAAACACTTGCTAAAGGGTTCAGCACATCAACTGCAGTCACCACCCGATCAAACAAAAAACATTCCAACGACGCTTTTTTGGCTGAAGAGGCAAAACAAAAAAATTCCGAGAAACCCCACGAAATTTTGCAGGCATCCAGATCCCTTTGAACTCTTTTTTTTTTTTTTTTTTTTCAGCCCTCGTTTTCCCTAATAATTCGCTCCCCACCCGCGATTGTTGGGCGTGCCGGGGTGCGCTCCCCCCTCCGGCCGCCGCGCGGCGCTGCGGCCCCGCCGCGGGCACGGAGCCGCCGGCCACGCCCCCCGCCCCGCCGGGCCACGCCCCTTATGCAAAGCAGCGGGCGGCGGCAGCCAATGGGGACGCGCCCCCCCCGCCGTTGTATTTATAGCCGCTATTTAAGGAGCCCCCGAGGAGCCGCCGCGCCGGGCGGTGACCGGCACCGCTCCGGGAGCGCTGGGACCTCCCAGCCCCAGTCCCGGCACTGCCGGCTCCGCTGAGCCCCGGGGACACGCTGCTCCTGCCCGCTCGTGTCTCTTTGGGGAAGAGCTTAGGGGTTGAAAGCGCTCCTCTTTTTGTGCCGCTCTCCCTCCCCTGTAGAAAGATCCGCCGGTGAGGGTTGGGAGGGAGACGCAGTGATGCTCCCGGCAGGTGTACTTGATCCGCGGTTTGGGAGCCCCTCTGCCCCCGGGATAAGGTGGGCGAGGGGCTCTCCTGGTCAGAACCCCGGCTCTGGTGATCAGAACCCCGATTCCCAGCTCGCTCTAACACAGTCACCTCCGGGGAGCTGGCACCCGAGGGATTTTGTGCCATGACCAGCGGCTTTATGACTTGTTATCTCCATAAGCAATGCTCTATAACTAATGCTTTTTTTTCCCCCTCTCCACCCCCAGCTCCTATGCAGCTTTTGATATATTGTTGGCAGTCCTGCTGAAGTCAGCAGCGTTCCACCCCCACCCCCCCCTTCACTCGGAGACGCAGCCCTCTCTGTTTCTAGGTGTGTTATGTGTTTTCATACAAACCCTTTCATCCAGTTGATACCTGTGCTGCTCACTCCTTCCCATGGCACAGCTGAGCGCTGACTCCACAAACAGGAATTGAAGATGCCTTTGCTCTTGTTTTAAGAAAAAGCCTCATATCAGAGAATCATAGAATGTCCTGATTTGGAAGGCACCCACAAGGATCATCAAGTCCAGCTCCTGCCCCTGCCAAGGATAGCCTCAGAAATCTCCCCATGTGCCTGAGAGCACTGCTTCTTGAGCTCTGTCAGGCTTGGGGGTGTGCCCACTGCCCTGGGGAGCCTTTTCAGTGCCCAACCACCCTCTGGGGGCAGAACCGTTTCCCAATATCCAACCTGAACCTCCCCATGCTGTTAACAAGGCAGCTTGGTTGCTTTGCTAACATAGCATAGAATGGCCTGGGTTGGAAGGGACCTTAAAAATCATGTTGTTCCAAGCCCCATTCAACCTGTCCTTGGATGCTTCCAGGGATGAGGCATCCACAGATTTTCTGGGCAACCTGTGCCAGGGCCTCCCCACCTTCACAGGGAAGAATTTCTCCCTAATATCCAATCTAAAACTTCTGTCTTTCAGTCTGAAGCCCATTTGATTAGGATTTTTCTCAAACCAGGAAAAGAAAGGAAAAAAACCCACAACAGCCCCAAAGCCTACCCTTGCCTTGAGAGCTGAGTGGCAGTACCCTCAAGTACCTGCTGCCAGTTTTTAGCAAGCTCTCTGTTTTGATGGTACTGGCATTGCACAGACTGACTTGATCCCTGTTCTATTAGAGCAGGGGAATAGTTTCCAGGCTAAAACCTTAATGGATCTAGGAAAGGGCAAGACGCTGTGAGTAAATTGGTAGAAAGGGCAACAAAGGACTCATTCTTATTGTGCATTTAAAACTACAACCAATGCCCCTTCAATCAGTGCAGAGACTTACTAGTACAGTAATTCTAATAGCATTTGGGTCAGGTCCTTGAAGAACCTGTGTGCTAAAATATTATGATGGGTGAGTGCATTTTACAAGGGCTTTTTGGAATGCTTGAGCTGCCGCAGTGGGGGAGAGGAAGAAACGTATTTCATAGCTGGAAAGTGCTACAAGTGAGCTGGTTTTGTTTGGTTGGGTTTCTTTCTCTGTTTTTCCAACTGCACTTTTGTTGGCATCTCCTTGAGAAATGTACAATTTTAACGTGCAGTTTTAAATCTCTGGGTTTTAGTACCCTCTGGTTAAATCAAGTGAATACAGGGACATTTACATAGTGAGCTGCTTGGCTGCTTTAGTGCATTAACTGGATGCCAGTAATTCTGCACCTTCCTCATGCTCTGGATTATATTTCATAATAAATGAAAGCACAACACAGCCAGATCCACCAAGAGTGGAGTTAAACTGGTTGTGAAGCATCACAGGCAAATACCATCTGCGTCAGTCAGGAATATAAAGGATTCCCAAACCCCTGCCCCTCTACTCAGTGTGTACGAAGAAAAGAAGTGCTTTCAGATTGAAAACGGCCAGATAGCAGCAGGGAGGGAAGGAAGGAAGGAGGTTAATGCATATCCCAGTTTAAACGTGCTGGAGCTGGGCAGCAAGACGTGCACACCCCAGTCCCCCGTGGCTGCCGAGCAGGAGGCTTTTGTTCTGCAGGGCAAGATCAGGTGGAGAGGCAGGGCCTGTGCTGGCAGGGAGGAGAGCAAGCTCCATCTGTGACAGAGCAGCCTGGGAGGGTAACAGCCTCTCTGAAAGGCTTGTGCTGAAATTTAACAGCCCCTGGTGTGCTCTGGCAGGGACTCGCACTCGTTGTTGAGCTGCCTGAATCCGGGGGTGATGCTGAAATCCCTCTGAAATCTGTCCCTCTCCCCTCCTCACCTGTATGTGTTTGCCTGCCTGTTATTCTGCTAAAGACTCATTGTAATTGCAAGCGCTGATACAGTTGTCGTTTTGTTGTTTGTTTTGTTTTGTTTTGTTTTTAAATCACTATCCCTGATGAAAATTGAATAGCCCAGTGGATGCCTCAGGCTGTCAGGGTATAAACTCCCTGATGGCTTTGGGAGCAGCACATCCTCACTTCCCATGATCATGTCCACAACAGTGACAATAAAGGTCTTTAATAGAAGGTATTGAATAGTAATCAGTGTAGTTAGACCTGTATATAGCTGTATATAGAGATAGGTGTGTGTATGTAAATATATATATATATATATAAAGGGGAAAATCTGGTTTTGTTTCTTTGCAAATGTTTCACAAAGGTTTAACTTTGAGATTCTCTAAATGCAGGAGTCGTGCGGTGTGAGCTGTGTTGGTAGAAATAAGCATTATGGGGCTGTAAGAAGGATACTGTTACACCAGTGTTTCCTATTAATATTGATTCTCTTAGATCAAAACAAAATAAATGTGGCTCTCTGGAGCTTGTATCTATGTGTATGGGGGGACTGTGCAGATCTAACAGCTTGTTGGCACCGCAGGTGACCCACTGCCACCCACTCCTGCCATGGGCAGGGACACCTTCCACTAGCCCAGGTTGCTCAGAGCCCCATCCAACCTGGCCTGGGACACTTCCAGGGATGAGGATGAGGCTGGGGCAGCACAGCTAAGAGGGTTTTGTTCCAGAATTGCCACATTTGCTTTCCCAGAATGGTTATTTCAGCAAGGCTGTAGGAAGATGTCGCTTTTCCCATACAGCTTGTTGGCTGTTTGTAATCGTCTCCTGGCTGAAAACTGCTGCTCCCACCAAGCTACCGGTCTGTGGGAGCACATCCTAATTCTTTTCAGGCAAAAATCAGGCAGGCTGGTTTGAATAGTTGCAATAATCAGTCTGAGCTCATCTGAAGGGAAAGGAGGAGTGCTGGCTGGAACTGCTCCACAAGCAGTGGGATGAGGCCAGCATCCAGCAGAGGGGCTTGGGGTGGTAACAGATTTTACTGGCACAGCCAGATTCAGAAGATGACATAAGTTCACAGCCAAAAAAAAAAAAAAAAAAAAAAAAAATCACCTCTAGATCCAAAATACATCATTCCCTTATAAAAAGCAGGATTCAGGGGTTTTTTTGGTTTTTTTTGGTTTGTTTTTTTTTTAAGTAACACTCAGGCTATTTTAATGTACTTTTTGCTGAATTTTTCCACCTCTAAGTTGCACTAATCTTCGGATTCTTGTAGCAGCTTGAGTCCTGCCTATCAGTAGGAGGGCATGAGAGCTTGCAAAAAGGAGTCAGAGTTCAAAACCTGGACTTTGTGTGGTGGAGCTGGGCTTGCCATCCGCCTGGCAGCGCCAAGGAAATGCAGGAGTAAGGGCAGGCTGAGTAGAATCCCACAGGAAACACAATCCCAAGGGAGTTGCTGAGCAAGGTGGTTGCATTTTTTTTTTCGTTTGTGCTGGAAAGCCTGACAGGGTGGTTGTCTTTTAGCTCAGTGAAGCGTTCTCCCAAGGGATACTGTGAGAGTGGACTTGGTCCCTCTGAAGGGAACCCTGAAGGTGGTTCTCAGTGTGTTCACTCTTTTCTCTTCTTTTTTTTTCTATCCCTCTGCCTGTCTTGTTAATTATTAATTCAGTGTGTTGAGAACCGCATTCTTCCGAGCGACTCCTCCCATGTTTCCAACCTGGGCAACTCGTCTTGCCTTATTAGTCTGTGGACTAAAATTGCTCCTTCATAAAATACTGTACTCTGGAAAGAGACCCAGGTGTCGGAGTGTACAGAAGGTGTGTCATCCCAGCCTCACAAGAGCTGCCTTGCTTGCCCATTATGCTGCTTTCTTACATCAGCTCAGCAGCACGCAGTGAAATGGCCTCAGGTTGTTGTGGACTTTGTGGTCTTTTCAGCACATGCAATTAATCAGGAGGGGAAAATAAATCCAGCGTCAGAATGAGCATTTTACTGGAACCGAATTGCAATTTCTGTGCATAATTTAACACTTTGGGGAGGGAACGTTCTCTGCTTGCTTGAAATAATTTAGAGGCGGTTTTGAAATAGAACACATTTGTGTAAATTTGCCTTGGGATTAAAGATCTCCATTTAGTTTCTCCAACATTACATCTCTGTCTATAGAATATACCATGCAGTAATCTCCAAGCTCTGCTCTGCAAACTGTTTCTCAAATGAATAGACCCAAAATAGTTCTCCTGGCATAATTTCATTCCCCCCTCCACTAAATACGGGACTGTAGCATAAAACTCAAGGCAGGGTAATCCTGTTTTATACATGGAAAAACATGGGAGAAGTTTGGCTGGAAGTGGCCTCAAGTTAGTGGTTCACATTTCCCAGTACTCAGCAAGGAAAGCAGCTGTTTTGACGTGTGGGTTTCCCTAAAATTGCGGCCCTCAGAGTGACAGATGGCCTTTTAAAGCTGTCCCAGAGTTACCTGATTACCCTGCAGCAGACCCCAGTGTATAGTTCAAAGTCTTATGACTGAGGTTCATCCTGCATCCCCTCCTGCATTAGTAACACAGCCCGATTTAGGGACCCTCAGTGACAGGTCCCACAGCGACAAAGCTGATGACACTTTTTGGTGCAAAATTTGCAAATCTGCTGGGGCCTGTTGAGGTGAATTTATGAACACCTCTGCGCTGCCCTTCTATCTTGTTTCCTCTGAGACTCGGGAGCTTGTTTTGGGATCAGGTGTTGTCAACCCGACTCTTTGAAAAGCTCACCGATTGTGCTGAAGGCCTGAAGGATCTCTGGGCTTGTGCCAGCACAGCGGGATCAGAATCTCAGGCATTACTGATGGCATTTAGAGATCCCTTTGTGCTGTGACGATGTTGTGACGTTCCCCTCAGCTAAGAATAGGCAGTTGTAATAAGTTTTCCATATGTGCTTTCAGTATCAGTAAACAAAAGGTCTCTCAAGTAAATGAGCCAGCAGTGTTTTGGGTTAATGCCTTTTTAAAGCCAGGGCTCGTTTATTTTACAATTAACCAAAACCTGTTGGGTAGGTTAAGGGTGTAGGTTGCCACACTTCAAACTACAGTCGTTTGCACTCCTTTGCCAGTGGCCTCAGCATTTACCTTCACGTGTGTTATCTGTAAGAGAGCAGAAGCTTTGAGTTTCTGGGGGATGAGGAACCTCCTTGGTTAGTGCAGAAACGAACTTCCAGATATCTGGGTCTGGTGTATTTTGTGCCGTGTCAGGTCGCCCCTGGAGGGCCTGTGGTGTTGGGTGGGGACTTGGAGCCGTGGAAAGGGAAAAAAGGAAGACCCAGTGAGTTCGCTCTCCTGGTGACACTGAGGCTTACAGCTGGTAGATGGTTTAGGGGCCGAAACAGCGTTCAAGAGGAACTGAAGGGGCACAGTCACCTAAAAAGCCCCTTGTTCAGCTAACACTGAACTGCAGAGGTGTCCATGCTCACATCACACTGCCCTGTTCTGCTGTGCCTCTTCTGGAGGCCCTTTGAGCTTCATTTTTTTTTTCACTCCAGGCTTCCCAAATGTCCCTTTTGCAGACAGGTGAGCAGCTTAACCATCAGGATTGGCATTTCTTATCCCATTCCATGATAACAGGCCCCTGAACATGAGGCAGGTGAGACTTTCATTAGAGCAACTCTGTGCATTTTCATTTGATGCCTCGAAGCTGAATCACTGCAGCTCTGAACCTGAACCTGATACCTTGCTTGTGGGATTACTCAGTCAGGTTCCTGCTGCATCAGATAAGGCTCACCCTGTTTTCCTATTGATCAGCTAAGCAAGAGCTTTCAGTCTGCTCTGTTCAGGGTATGGAATACTTAGGATTGCATCAAGACATGCTCCTGTCTGGGGCAGGATGAGTAATCCAGCACTCCCCTGCTTGCAAGGTCTCCCAGTGATGTCCAAATCCATGAGGAGCTGCTGTGTT
>NW_020956292.1:506010-507998 GCF_003031625.1 Empidonax traillii | reverse complement strand
CTCACCCTGTTTTCCTATTGATCAGCTAAGCAAGAGCTTTCAGTCTGCTCTGTTCAGGGTATGGAATACTTAGGATTGCATCAAGACATGCTCCTGTCTGGGGCAGGATGAGTAATCCAGCACTCCCCTGCTTGCAAGGTCTCCCAGTGATGTCCAAATCCATGAGGAGCTGCTGTGTTTTGCTCTTTTTCCCCATTTTGTGCCTCTGTCGGAGGAACACACAGAGCTGGATTGCTTTCTGCCCCACCCTTGGTACAGTCCTGAATATACCAGTGGTTCCTGCAGGGCCCCAGAAAGGAACCACAGGATTGATTTTGGCTGAAAGGGATGAAAACAGGGATTTTTAAACAGGTGTCAAAAAAACTGCTACCAGTAATAGACTGGGGGGGGAGGTGATTGCATCCTTGTAAAGCATGTTAAAATTTTGCCAGGAATTAATTTGGCCGAGTGGTCCGACCAAACCTCACAGCCGACAGCAAAACCCCACCAGCAGTGCAAACCCTCCCCAGTTTAGCCTGGTGAGCTGTTTGTTGGTACTTCTGCAGGGCAGACAAAAGCTGCATTAAAGCCACCTGCGTGCCCTGGCACTCAGAGGGAGAAGAGCAGGTTTTGCACGGTCGGGAAGTGTTTCATCCAAAACAGTGGCCAACCTGTGAGATGAGTTACCTCCACCGCTCTTCTCTTGCCTGGCTGGGGTGATCAGATGTTTGGTGTGTGAATTCTTGCACAATCGAATCTGAAATTAAGTTTTCTGCAGACAATTGCAACAGGCAACAGAGGAAGTGCACTGGCTGAGCGTTTTTGCCCAGGCACCTCGAGCGCTTGCAGGAACCCACCACAAAAAAATCTGACAAAAAGATTAACTGAACAGACTGAGTATGCTACAATACATGTGTTTTCCCCCTCGACCCCTGCTATTAGAATGCTTTGTAGCTGGCATTTGCATGAAAAATACGCAAAGCGTGGAGTCCAGAAACAAAACCCAGCAGTTACCAACTGCTTCAGCGAGGAGTTCACACATACAAGAAGTTAAGATTAACAGTGTGACAGGGACAGCTGCTGTTCTGCAGTGTGTTATCCCTCATCAAACTGTGAAATAATGAGAAAATGACAGTTCCTATCATTATCTCATAGCTCTTGGGCTTTATTGCTGGGCTGTTGCAGCTTTACTGTGTTGTCTTGGGGGAGTGATTTGGGCCTGTGGTGCCTCGGTTTCCCCTGCTGCACAGGAGGGACAGGACAAGGGGAACAGCTTCAAACTGACAGAGAGGAGGTTTGGATTGGATATTGGGAAGAAATTTGTTACTGTGAGGGTGGTGAGGGACTGGTACAGGTAAACTGTGGCTGCCCCATCCCTGGAAGTGTTCAAGGCTGGGTTGGATGGGGCTCTGAGCAACCTGGGCTGGTGGAAGGTGTCCCTGCCCGTGGCAGGGGGGTTGGAACAAGATGATCCTTAAGGTCCCTTCCAACTCAAACCATTCTGGGATTCTATGAGCTGGCCTCGGGAAGCCGCTTGCAACAGCAACTCTGTTGGAAGAGCCCACCTGTAAGGATTGCAAAATGCTGTTCCACAGGTTGTTTCTGAAGAGATTGTAAAGAAAAATCAGCTTTATTTATTTGAGTCGAGACTCGAGCCCAAGGTCCTGGCCCTTCTCTCGGTGAAATGTGCAGTGAGATGTGCGAGGTGCTGCTGAAAACATGTCTGATGTCTCACTTTCTGCCCATTAACAGCTCATTCATCAGCACAAGATCTCCCCTATCTGTAGTATAAGGCACTTGGGAATTTCTGCTTGGTTCCCTTTGTATCACAGGATAAGCGGAGCTGACTTTTCCTTCCTTCCTCTCTTCCTTCCTTCCTCCGTCCCTACCAACGGTGGGGGCAGGGACCTGGTTCTGAGTTCACCAGAAAACGTGTTTCATTCAAAAATGAAACATTTCAGCTAATTCTGAAATATTATTTTTTTCTTTCACAAAATACCAAAATTAAA
>NW_020956292.1:479245-504208 GCF_003031625.1 Empidonax traillii | reverse complement strand
CTGGTCCTGCAAAGAGCCCAACACGAGAGGCCACCGTGGTGGTCTAGAATGAGGGAGGTGCCTCCATGTCGAGTGTGATACAAGCCTGGAACAAATCATACGAAATCCTTTCAGCTCCTTGAGCTTAATGGGAGGGTGTTGGGGGTGAGACCGATGGCATGAAAGCCCTTTCTGCTTTCTTAGTTGCAGAGCAGGCTCTTTACAGCGAAGATTACAGACCATGGAAAATCGATTCAGGGAGCATTGACCTCGGCTGCGGCTGCATTGCTCTGCTGAAACCACCCCAGGGC
This sequence comes from Empidonax traillii, assembly GCF_003031625.1. Classification (NCBI taxonomy): domain Eukaryota; kingdom Metazoa; phylum Chordata; class Aves; order Passeriformes; family Tyrannidae; genus Empidonax; species Empidonax traillii. Next base: position 503,918 of record NW_020956292.1, on the reverse strand, counting down.
CATTGGGACTGAGTGCTAAGCGCTTGTGTTCTCAGTGCTACACGCAGGACTAGAGAGACCCTGCCCATCCAAAGGGAATCGCCCAGGTAGGTGCGTTCCAGAGCTAAATTTCCCAGAATTTGCAGAGCCAGTTCGTAGTCACACACGTTTTTGTGAATGTCTGCTTTTCCAAGTTATTATGTAACTTGGTGGCACTAAGATACACCAGCTGATGGGTTCTCCTTTGGTGGTGTAGCAGAAAGTGGCTTTTTTGAGGTACAGCTGGAAATCCACACAGAAACTCCTGCTCTCTTGTAACCATACTGGCTTCATTTTTAATTGCAGGCCAGGACAAACCCTTCACAATTAGCAGCTGTAAATAGACATGATGCCAGGACTTCTTACCCATTTGAAGTTCTGTTTTATGCCCAGCTTACATGTGAAATTGCATGCACTGGCTGAGAAAGTAAATGAGCATATGCTGCTTAAAACCCATCTCATAAGGTAAATTTTCCTCTCTCCTTTCCCTGGGAATGAGAATCTGAGCCCCTTCACTGGGACCTCAACAGGACGTGCCTGAACCCTCAGAGGTCAGCACCAAAGCTGGTGATGTTTCCCAGAGAGCCTGGTGCATTTGGAGTGGATGGGAAACTCAGGGATTCCCTGGTCTGGGGTGACTCTCTTGTTCCAGAGAGGACTTGATGAAACTGTGGAGGCTCTGCCCCTCATGCTGATGGTGAGCTCCACAACCTTGACTTTGAAGCAAACTCACATCAGTTCTTTGGGCATTGGCAACATTGAGTATGTCTGCTAAGTCTGATTTTATTTTTAGTTCTTGCTGCTGTTGCCACTATTGCTTTATAGACACAATCTCAGCTGCAGTTCTAGATTTCAACTGCCCCTTTTTATTGAGTTGAGATTAAAGTGCATTTTTCAGCCCACCACCACCACTGTGGAAGAGCAGAGAACAAAATGGGACAATATGTTTATAAACACTGAAGGTCAAATCCTTGATTTTTTTTTTTTTTCTGTGTGATATTCCATGATGGGAGAAATACTGTTTGGGATGAAAGATGGTGCTAACAAAGGTGAGGGTGATGCTGTAGGGCAGGAGACTGGTGTGATCTTCAGGTGCAGGACATGTAGGAGGCTGCTCACCTACTTTTGCTGGCAGGATCTGGGCCTTAGCTGGCAAAAATTCTTCTGCATTGTTGCTCCTGGAATCTGCTCTTTCTCAATCTTTCAAACATGCCAGCTCTTGGCTGGCAGTCTACTGTTCTTGCAGGACAGGAGCATATAAAGCTGTAACAGAAGCCTCTGATCAAACTGATCACCTGAGTAGATTGTCTCCCAGGGAACTGATTTGGTGTAATAATCGCAGTGAAAGGAAGCGGTTCTTGCTTCACCAAACCCACATTGTTCTGCTGCTCCTTGGCAGGGCTCTTTGATCCCTTGGATGGAAGTTATCTGGTGTGTAACCAGGTGTTGAGCAGATATTACACTCTCAAGTGCATTTTTGATGAGGTGGTGAAGATGGAATGTGAGTCTGTATTTTCTTTTTTGCTCTTGTCTTTTGAGTAATCCTGGCGTTCTTCTGCAGCATTTAGAAAATCTGACCTCTGAAATGGTTTGTCTCTGAAATCTCTGAAGTAACACACCCAGCAGAGGTAACCAGGCAGTGGGAGGTTGGAGCAGGTGACATGGGTTCTTATTCCAGCTATGATAGTGATTTTTATGTCCGTTTAACAAGTTTACATATGACTTCCTGTGCCTGATATTTATATACAATGGGGATAATAGTATTTCCTTTATTTAAAAATAGTGATTAGCAATCCTTGGACAATGTGCTATTGCAGTTGAGAGTACTGTGCATGGACTTTAACTTGTATAGCTCCCTTGGGGTAGGACATACACTCCTCACGGATGGGCCAAGTCATCATAAAATCATAGAATGGCTTGGGTTGGAAGGGACCTTAGAGATCTTCTTGTTCCAACTCCCTGCCACAGGCAGGGACACCTTCCACTGTCCCAGGTTGCTCAGAGCCCTATCCAGCCTGGCCTGGAACACTCCCAGGGATGGGGCAGCTACAGCTTCTCTGGGCAACCTCTGCCAGGGCCCCACCACCCTCATAGGGAAAAATTTCTCCCTAATATCCAATCTAAACCTGCTCTCTGTCAGTTTGAAGCCATTTCCCCTTGTCCTGTCACTCCAGGCCCTTGGAAATAGTCTCTCTCCATCTTTCTTGTAGGTTCCCTTCAGGTCCTGGAAGGCCACAATCAGGTCACCCCAAAGCTTCTCTTCTCCAGGCTGGACAATCCCAACTCTCTCAGCCTTTCCTCCCAGCAGAGCTGCTCCATCCCCCTGATCATCTTGGTGTCTCTCCCCTGGACTTGCTCCATGTCCTTGCTGTGCTGGGCCCCCAGAGCTGGAGGCAGCTCTGCAGGGGGGTCTCACCTGGTCCTCCTTCACCAAGGTACAGCCAGACCTTCCCAGACCAGGATCCTGAAGGGCGGGAAACCAGCCCAGCGCAGGTTAACTCAGAGGTGACCTTTGCAGCTGCACTCCAGCTGCTGGTCCCAGCTGAAAAGAGGAGAAGGGGGTGGAGAGAAATGCTGCCAGTCCAAAGGTAGGGAAGGCTCCCTGTTGAAGAAATTAAAGGTCTCTCCTTGTGCCTCCTGAGAAGCCCATTGTGCTTCGTTTTCCTCTAGGGGAGGAAGAAACCTTTCTAAACTTGAAGGTGTCCTGGAAAAGGTAGAGACCATCCTCAGTAATGAAAGCAAACAGAGCACACGCTGCAAAAGTGCCTGAGTATGAATTAACTTTCACATACTAAAGACTCACCTGTGCCTGACATGCTAAAATGGATGGTCTTTGTCCCAGTTTAACTTCCACTCACTTAAATGCAAACTTTCCTGAGGACCACTGAGAGACCTCTTCCCTAAATCTGTATTTTTTTAGATACGCTTCTGTAGGGGCTGCAGAGAGAAACTTAATTGATTTGTGTAAAGTCTAGGAGTCATGAAATGTTTCAGAAACAATACCATTACCCATTTTCACTGTCAGACCTTGTTTCCTTAGAGACCGAGAGGGCTGACAGCCTCTTTCTTAATGTGACAGCGGGTTTTTACATCTCTATCCAGAGATCTGAAAACAGACTGTACCTTCACTGTAATAATTATGAGTCAGCCTTTGCTGAGGGTGACTCAAATATGCAACCCTGGCATCTGTTTCATGTCTGCCCGGGGTTTCGGGAGAGAGCGCTGATGGTGGCACGCAGAGCAAAGGTAAACAGGAGTGTGTTCCTTCCCAGAAGCTGTTTGTGTTGGGTGATAAAGAACAAAAGCTGCTGTATAAAGGCGCTTACAACACTGCAGCTGTAATGGTGGGGCTTTACAGGGGAGGTCTTGTAGCACTTGCTTCCCGGGAGGGAGCGGCCTTAGGGATGGATGACGGGGGGCTCGACACTTCCTTTGGCACCTTGTTTTGTCTGTTCCATGCACATCCAGGGGGAAGGAGGAGGAAGGGGAATTGTACTAACACTTAGTTAGGCACCTTGTGGATGAAAAGAGGCTATTTAAGTGATTATTATTATTATTGTTGTTGTTATTATTATTGGGGAAAAAAATTTCCTCAAGGGAGGAAGCTGTTCTGCATCTTGCCCAGTCACACGTGGGAAGGAGGAGAGAAAAAAGGCACCACTTCGCCCTGGCCAGGAGGTGCCGGTGTTAAATTTAGGTACGTGGTGCTTGTTCTGACTTACCCTGTCAAATTCACAATGTCCCACCCCCAAACCCGGGATTTGCTGGTCAGCTTTCCCGTGTATACCATTGTCTAAAGTAATTAATTACTGTCGTGTGAAACCTCAGTCAGGAGCCAGTGCTGTGTGACACTGGGCTGCACACTGGCCCTCAGCGTGGTTGCCATGTGTGTGTTCACGTGAAAAATAAGTTAAAGTGTAGGGAAATGCTGCTCACCAAGCACTTGCACTTGATCCTGTCAGGCAGAAAAGGCATTTTACAGCTCCTCAGAGATAACTGTGACACATCTGGCCTGGCAAATGGATCAGTATCTCCAAAAAGAAGGTACAGCTCCAGGAGGTGAGGTTCGAAACCAGTTCTTTGAGATGGGGTCTGTAATGATTGGAAGCAGGGCCAAGTTGGGAGAAGTGTGAGGTGTGAATCTGAGCAGTTCCCCAGAGAATTCCACACAAGGGTGACACTCCAGAGGTGGAGTGATTCTACCACCTGTAAATGCTGCCTGAGTGCAGCAGTGTGATCCAGTCCTGACCATGTGGGTTAAGACTGGATCTACAGCTTATCAGCTTAGGGGGGAAGGGACAGAAGAGGGTTTAATCACAGGATAAATGGTTTTCTTTCTGTCTTGTCACATCTGCCTTTATAAATCTTTGCAACATGCCTATGGATTTTAGATTTTGTACTTGTTTGCTTATATTTCGTGCTTATTTTGCCCTTATTTGCTTTTATGCTTATATTAGAGGCAATTGCAAGGTGAGGGTATCCCGTGAAAATACACCCTAACCTGCGTATGGGTGTTAAAATCAGGATACAGGAATACTGTCACTGTGTCCAACAGCTCAAAACCCTTCTTGTACAAGTGTTTTCTGGTGGCTGGCATTAATCAGGACAGTCAGAACAGTGCCAGGAGCCCAGAGCTATGGAAGGGATTTTGTGATTGCGGTAGAATTGTGTGGGATCTGTGTGTGTTTGCCAGTGAGAATGAATCACAGTCTATTCCTGATAAGTTCAGTGACAACTGTAGTGTTTCGGTGACGGGAAGAGAAAATTGCAGCCCTTTCATTTCTCCTGTTTATTTTGGGTTGCACACCTTTGCTGGCAGAAAATGCAGCCCCAAGACGAATCATCTCTCTGGGGACACGGGGCACAGTCCCAGAGGAAAAATTTCTGCTTCTGTGCAGTAGGCACAAACTGCACTGTGGGAGAATCCACCTTAAACATAAGAAAAAGCTCTTTTATTGCAAGTGTGATCAGACACTGGAACAGGCTGCCCGGAGAGGTTGTGGAGTCTCTGTCCTTGGAGATACTCAAAACCCAGCTGGGCGTGTTCCTGAGCAACCTGACCCTGCCCTGAGCAGGGTTAGACTAGGTGATCCCCGAGGGTGCCTGGAGAAGGGATTAGCTTCCTGTGAGACAAATCACGATGTACTGTGTTGGAATATGCATGGAGTCAATAAACCAGGCTCTGAAAATTTTAGGAAGCTCCTCGGAGAGCCCTTGATGGTGCGAGGAAAAGCCATAATGAACTCAGTGTTGCTGGTTGCATGTGGTCATCCAACTGGTGTGATCATCAATCCAACAAAGGCTGTTGGATCAGATCTGTTCCTCATTCGTTGGCCACAATTTGGGACATAAAAAAGCACATTGTGGTTATGTGGCAAAAGGCACTGATACCAAAGCAGGCAACCCGGGAGGCTTAAGCTATTTTAGGTCAGGAGTGGGAAAAGCAGACACCTACCAGGAAGCCTCAGGTTCAGATTTTGGGGAGGTGAGTGGAACTGCAGCAGCAGGGACAGGGAGCCAGACAGGCCGAGTAGGACACGTTGCAACAGAGGCAAATTAGCATCCAGCATCCCAGGAGCAGCTCATCTGTTGCATCATCTCTCTTCAGGGGACTGTGTTACAAGGAAGACTCCTGCGGGGTGATATCTCACACCTTTCCAAAGGCTGGGAGGTGGCTCCACACCACCTGCGTTAACCCACAGCGAGAAGGAGCAGGTTTGGTTGTTTTCTCTTTTTGTTTTGGCCTCTAAGTCCACGACGAGCGTGACTTACAGAGCTCCTTTTGCCAAAGTTTTGCATTATTCCAGAAAATCTGAAGCTTCAGGAAGCATATCAGGATGCCAGTATCATGTTAAATTTCATACCTGTGCTAAGGAATTAGTTGATAACAAGAGAGCAGTAGGAAACAGTGTTTTTTGCCTAAACAGGGGATAGAAAGGAAAGAAATCTAAGGTTACCTACTCTCTTCAAGAACACATCCAGAGACCAAAAGCCCCTTGCTCTTTCTCCCTTCCTTACATCCAGCTGACAAGCTGTAGGAATCTCCTGATAGGTTCAGTCTTAGAGTACATCTTATGTCTTGATTGTGTCCAGATAGTAAAAATCTCAGTCTGGGAAGATATTCCAGCTTTCATATTTCTCCTTTATTTACATATCCCATGTTTGTCTCCAGTTTGTATTTAAGGCAGGCAACTGGACTAAATTCTTCCATTTCTACCCTTTCCCTCCCCTCCCAGTATTGATCAGCGAGCGAGGTCATCATTTTCCATTGATTGCCCAGGCTCAGTCTCCTTCTGGGATTGATCCCTGATAAACTGGTAGCCCATGAAGGTTTAAACCTCTCTCTGCATTGCTGAGCAATGTGCTGACCTCATTCTGAGGTGTGTCCTCCCTAAAAGTATAGAAGTGTGAACTGATGACCGCACTTCATGCACAGTCATATTTGGGATCCAGGCACCGAGCTCTCGATAGGAGCTCCATCCCATGGCAGTCAGCCACTGTGGGTGACAGAGGGCGTGGGGTGAGGAATGTTCTATTAGAGAGAGACTTCTCCAAACAAACAATGGGAGTTTGTGCCACGTGGGGGGGCTGCTCGGGGGCTTTAAAGGGCTTTCCAGAGCGCAGGAGTGTTTCCGAAGCAGTGCTGCGGCTTTGCCTGGAAGCAGAAATGAGGGACAGAAAGCCCTTCGTGTTGTGGGGACCCCATTAGCTAATTAACAAGAACTACAAGCTCCAGATCGTGGCCTTGACCACACCTTTGCCCTCTGGGCAAAAACCTAGGGAATCCAAGGCAGCTCCCTGAGCTGCACTGTGCATACGTGGAAAACTGCCACTGAAGTAATCTTCTCTTGTGCTAAAATATTTTCAACTTACTGAGAGAAACTTAATTCTTCCCATGTACACATCAACAAATAACTTGATCCCACCCACGAATATGCAAACAAATGCATAAGTTACGCCAAGTATTTCTCCTTCCCGCTGCCAAGTCAGAAAGGGAGATTGTTACTGTGACTTCTGTTTCCAAATACTTGGGAGGCTCTCCAATTCTGCAGCGAGGGGGGACTATATAATACCTAGGCTGGAGCTGAAAGAGCTCCAGCAGCAGCTCAAAGCCCGGCTGAAATAGCTGAGTGGTGAGATTCCCCACCTAAATGATGTTAGCAGAACCCTACCTTTGAGTAAAAGCTCGCATCGACCTCCTCGAGCGCAGCTACCTTGCGAATTGCAAGAGGTTTGCAAACACCCCCATGGCTTTGTTGGGTGTGAAACTCAGCCCAAACCTTGCCCAGTTGCCCCCCCTCCTTACTCTATTCTATTTTGGTCTGTGGTGAGGTGCAGGGACCAGGCTGTTGGACAGAGGCTGGAAGAAAAGGTCGGTTGTTCTGCATGGGAGGTGCTCTCCGGGACACGCCGTTAGGAAGGATGTGTGCTTGGAAGATGTGCAGAAATCATTAGGAGGGTGTGTACAGCACAGAGGGGGGGATCCAGCCACAGGAGGAAGGAGCCAGGAAAGGGGAGAAAAAGGGAGGATGAGGGTGGAAGGAGGGACAGAAGCTAAGACGGTAATCGGACCTACAAAACTTACTGCGGGATGTAAAACACCTGAAGGTAAACTCAAAGACCTCCTTTGGGATGAGAATTGCTCTTAAATGCTGATTTGATCACCTTAGAAGAGCAAGATCTTCAGGCCCAAAATGAGCTGAACTGAATACAAAACTTGTGGTGAGAGTAAAATCTGTCAAAGTCATCTTTTGTTTTGCAGGGCTGGGATCAATTTTTCTCCATAACATAAAGCCACAATGTCTTTAAAAAACAGTCTCATGAGGGTGGTTCCCTTGCAGGGGGGTGCCTTAGGTCTGGCTCAGACAATGTCCTAAAGAGTTTCCTGGTCTGAGCTGGGAGCGGGCAGCATGAATCATGTTTGTAACTAACCTGGATTTCTCTTAGTGCCAGTAAAACAGCAGCTCCTCTTTCAGGACACCCCTTCACCCTGTGGGGACAACACAAAGAGGTGAGCACTGTCAGCCAGAGATGGACTTGGCCCACAGTGTTAAAGGGACTCTAAATCACAGAAGGGAGATTGTGCAGCAAAAGCACACAAGAGGGTGTGAGCTGAAGACCAGAAATGAACCTTCCTGTTTGCTCTGCCTGCTCCACACCTTTTCTGCCCCCCCCGCTCAGCTGTACCAGTGGCTTAGCTCCTTGTCTCCCTGGAACCACTAACTCAAATCCTGGCAGGATTGACTCAGCCCCTCTGTAATTTTGAGGCTGAAGGAAACTGTGAAACCAAAGATTCTGTGGTGAAGTGTTTGCCCCAGAGGGGTTGGCCAAAATTGTCCTAATGCTTTTTGTACGTGGCACGCTGAGCTGACTGGTGTCCTCTCATTGGTTCTTCATTTCTTCTAATTCTTCTAAACTATTAATTAGTTTAATTACTGCCTCAGTGTTGCTGAATTAGTCACGTGTTTTGGGGAGGTACTATAGTATATATTTACTATCCACATCCTCAGCAAGTGCTGGTTGATGGAGTGCTGTTGTCATTCCTGGAGTTATGATCTCCAGCATGAGCTGCAGATCTGCTCGTTAACATACCATTAAAATCCCCAACAGTGCCTTGATTTTGGCTTTTTCAGGAATATTAGTTGAGATGGATTAGTTTCTCTTGGATCTCAAACACGCCTGTGGGCAATTTTTAAAAGGATAAATCTGAAATATCTTTTATTATCTGTCAAGCCGCAAGCAGGTTGGATGGGGCTTTTGTTGCTTTTCTTTAAGGGAAAAGAAAACAAACATGGGTGTCAAAATGTGACCCAACCCATGCTTTTTAAAACTCTCTCTTTAACTTTCTAAACTTAAAAACAACCTTCTATGTTTTCCCCCTTTTTTTTTTTTTAATAAAATATTGCTAAAAATATTCTCCTGACCTGAAAGCTTTGACTGCCAATATTCAAAATTTCAAATATGCTTTTATAGCCAAGTTACAAATCCATGAAAAATAGATTTATCACCTAAGAAATTAACTTGAACTAAGCCAAGATCCACATGATTCCTTTATGTTTCGGGATGAAATGTCTGTTGTTCTCCCTTTTCCTCTCACAACTCTTGTAAAGGCTGTCTGTAAAAGCTAGATACAGAGACAAGTGGCTTTTCAAAATATGTCATAACTCAGGTTGTTAAAAGACAAAGCTCTGCCACATAAAACCAACTGAAAGCAACTCATCATTCGGTTCTTTCTCCAAAGGTTTTTCCGTGCTGTAAATGAAATAACGAGAAGTAACTTTCGGGCTTTCGGACGCTCTGCCGAGACCCTCGAAGTTCAGAGTCTCCACGTGGCCCAGAAGCTCCAGCCTCTCACCAACAATGCACTGCCTGTGTCTTGGCTCCTCCAGCTCTGCCTGGTGAAATGCTGTTGCCTCACACGTTGGCTCTCCTCGCCTGCTACCTGCTCCTGTCACACCACCGCTGCCAGACTCAGCCTTAACGTGCCAAAACCGTGGACCTGCTCCCGTGGGAACCGCAGAGCACTTGGCTCAGCTTTCACTCCCTTCAGTGTGCCCAAGTGGGATGCTGGGAGAAGAAAAGAGCTCGTCAGAGGAAAAACTGGATCTGTGGTCTCTTCAAGAACCATCTCAGTCGGTTTGGAGCAGCTTTGTCGAGTTGTAAAACCTGTAAGTTTTTGTCTTTTTCCCCTGCCCCCATCGCGATGGCTGCAGATTAAAGCTGTTTATATTTCAAGTATTTCTATAGCAACATCTCATCAGCATGATTTTTTCCCTAAAAAAAAGCTGTGTTTTATCTGTGGTATTCCAGTAAAGTCTATAAAATAGCACTCACTTGAAGGCATTTTGGAATGCTTGTGAAAAAGGGAAATCGGGGAAGATCGCATTTTATACAGCTGGATAAAACTGCTGTATATACCAAACATACCGATTATTTGGTAGCATAAAAGAGATAATAGAAAGTAGATTTTTTTTTAATGTAAAACTAGCTGAGATTTGAGTAGGCAATTCCAGAGTATGATTAGAGTGGGAATAACCATCACCACATTGGAGGTATTCGAGCTATCACAAGCCAGTTCAAGCTACTTTTCCATGTAGATATGTCCATGTGGTTACTTTGGAAACGGTTCAAATTAAACCACAAGAGAAAAACTAAAAGAAAAAAAAAAAAAAAGGCGCTTCTAGTACAGAATAAGAGTGTCCACGTGGGCAGTCAAACCACAATAACTCCACTGACACCCTAGGAAAGTGTCACAATAGCTTCCCCAAACAATTCCTGCAGTCCAGCTGCAGCTGAGGAGGGAGGCTTGGAGGGCTCCCGGGATGGAGAGGTGGTTGGTGTCAGCTGGAGGCTGAAAGGGCTGGAAGCGACGGAAGAGGAAATGACTCAGGCTAAAGGGAGGAAAATCATCCGAAGGCTCTGTTTGTTAAAGTAGGTGGAGGAAAACTATCCATAACATCATCAGGTCCGTGCAAAGTACTTTCGAGGTATCAAACTGCTGGTGTGAATTACATATCAGTAGATCAGAGGATTCTATCTTTAGAATGTAGATGGACAACAGCTGAAATGGGTTTTTTTCCCCAGCCTCCCCTCCCTTTCCTCTTCTCCCACCCACTCTTTTCCTTCTCTGTAAACTTTGGTGGTTCAGATAAACTGAAACATGGATCTTCCCTCTTCTCCCATTAGATGTAAAAGGAAATAACTGCAAGCAAGATGTTATAAACCCAAGGCTCAGCCATGTGCATCCTTCCTTTAGAGTATTTCTGAATTCAACCTCTAAGTTATACATTCTCAGTGCCAGTAGAGTTTGAAATTTGAAAATGAAAGTATAAACAGTTTAATTGTTATTTATTCATAGCCTGATTTGTAGATCTACAACAGTGGCATAACTGTTTACAGTAGCCTGAAACAATAAACCACCAGGAGAAACACCTTGAAATGAACAAAAATAGATTTCAACATAATATATAGAAATCCCCTCACACAAAAGGGTTTCGGAGTTGTTGATGTGCACTCTGCACTGAGCAATTTCCCCCCTCACTTTTGTGGCTGTGTCTGAGTAGAGCACATTTTGGAAAAGAACCAGTACATTCACGTTGCACAAACTTTGTAAAACGCAGCAATATAGAACCTGCAGCGTGGATTTTTCCTACTGAAACTAAGTAGGAGAGCTGGGTAGGCAGAGTGCATTTCTTTGACGAAGGTTGGGGGGGATTTTGAGACTTAACATCCCTCCTGCCAGGCTAGGGAAAGCCAGGGGTAGGCAAGGAAGGGGGATTTAGGGAAAAGGTTTTTATGTGGGAGCCAGCCTGCTGCATAACGGGCCAGAGGGAAATTAGGGAGTAAGGATTCACAAATGAAATCTAAATCTGAGCACAAAGCTGTGTCTGGAAGTCCACAGGGACACGAGCCCTTCACGCTGGGTTTGGTCAGTCTGTGTGTGTGAGGGAGGGCACCCAGCTTCCTTCAGCATAATTTGAAAATTGTCCTCTTTGCCTTAGACTTGATAACACTGCCTTCTTTCCTCAAGCTTGTGAGCTGCTTATTTGTTTAATGTATCCAAAATTTTCTCTGTCTTTCCTGATGGCTTTTATCACGAGTTTAGCAGTGAAGGAGTACGCTTTGAAAAAGCGTGTTTGGAAAGGACAATAGCATCTCTTAAGGGCTGAGGAGGGAGTCTTGATGTGGCTTCACTAAATGCCACAACAAATATTTCAAAAATTTCTGAGAACTAGTTCTTGAAACGCTGCTAAAGAAAAGATACATTCTCTACCCTGCCCCCACATTGCTAAAACCCTGCTTTGCTAGGTTTAACCTTTGTAGCTCATGCCTTCAGCGTAGGATTTGAGTACCTCAGCGTACACCAAACCCCAGAAAATTCAGATAGTGAAATTCCTTCTCCTCCTCCTCGTAGAGCAGCTTGTTTGGATGAAAATATGTGCTTTTAATTCTCAACAAAAATACCTTATTTCTGCAATCTAATCCTCTGCTTCTGTTCAACATAAATCTTTCCGCACTCCCCGCTTCTGTCACAGTGCAACTGTTAAGGCACAAACCCATCTCAGCAGAGTGGCAGCAATTAAACACAGCAGGCGTTGATTTCGTTGCCAAGAGAAGCGTGGAATGCTTTTTTCGGGATCGAGTGCTCCCTCAGCAACTTTGCAGATGACACCAAGCGATGGGTGCTGTTACCACACCCGAAGGGCACGACCTGGACAAGCTCGAGAAGTGGCCCGTGGGAATGTGAGGAGGTTTAACAAGACCAAGTGCTGGTGCTGCACCTGGGTGGGGGCAACCCCCAGGGTCAGTCCAGGCTGGGGATGAACAGATGGAGCAGCCCTGGGGAGAAGGGCTCGGGGGTGCTGGTGGGTGAGAGGCTGGCACCAGAACCACCCCGTGCCCTGGGCTGCACCCAGAGCAGCGTGGGCAACAGGGCAGGGGGGGATTCTGCTCTTCTGCTCCCTCAGGTGAGACCCCCCCTGCAGAGCTGCCTCCAGCTCTGGGATCCCAGCACAGCAAGGACATGGAGCTGCTGGAGAGAGGCCAGAGGAGGGACACCAATATGATCAGAGGGATGGAGCAGCTCTGCTGGGAGGAAAGGCTGGGAGAGTTGGGATTGGTCAGCCTGGAGAAGGGAAGGCTTTGGGGTGACCTAATTGTGGCCTTCCAGGACCTGAAGGGAGCCCACAGGGAAGATGGAGAGAGACAATTTCCAAGGGCCTGGAGTGACAGGACAAGGGGGAATGGCTTCATACTGACAGAGGGTAGGTTTAGATCAGATATTAGGAAGAAATTGTTCCCTGGGAGGGTGGGCAGGCCCTGGCACAGGTTGGGCAGAGAAGCTGTGGCTGCCCCGTCCCTGGGAGTGTCCAAGGCCAGGTTGGATGGGGCTCTGAGCAACCTGGGATAGTGGAAGGTGTTCCTGCCCATGGCAGGGGGTTGGAATGAGATGATCTTTAAGGTGCCTTCTAACCCAGGCCATTCAGTGATTCTGTGACCTGACTTTGCCTCATGTTAAGATCTCCTTCTGTTAAAATTGATTCATTCTCCCTTTTGCCATTCTGGAGTTGCCAGGCAGGAACAGTGTTTGTCTTTGCACAGTGTCTTGCACAATAGGCCTTTTGAATTAGATTTTACTATCTGATTACTGTATATTAATGTCTGTGATATAAGTTTATTACTCACCTACCAGCCTTTATCTTGTTTTGCCTCGAAACAAGGGAGCTGCAGAGCAGGCTTAAAGAAAGTCTGCTGAATTAGGTTTCTGTAATGCACTCTAATTTTACTGTTTGGTCATATATATATATACACAAAACCTCAATTCTGACTGTAATGTCAGATGATGCTAATTCTTTATCTGCCTTATGTAGGTATCTTACTGATGAACATTTAAAGTCATGGATGGGCATAAGCTACATAGTTAGGTACTATTACAAAATTATATTTTCAAAAAAGCATCCAAGTTAATTTTAGCCAACCAGGTATTCCTCCAAATTAAAAAAAAAAAAAAATCCCTAAAGATTGGTTTGAGCATCATGAAAAATTGGAATTCTGGGGTGTTTTCTCTCACAAAGCTCCAGAAAACTTAGGTTTGAACTTTTTTCTCTGGAGCATCTCTCTGTTAAAAGGAAAGCTTTGATAAAAATATAAGAGTGATGTAAGATGAAAGTGGCCCATAAGGAGCAGAGGCTGGAGAAATATCTGTGAGACATGTGCAGACTAAAGAAAAAAATCAAAAGGCAAGCAAGTCAGAAATCGCTCTTTCATTTAGGACTGTATGTGCCAAGGAGGAATTTTCATCTCAAAAAGAGCTATTGAGGAAAATAGCAAGGTAAGCTCATTCCCTGCTGCCTTCTGTGAGTCGTGGACTTCAGGCTCTCAAAACCATTTCGGAAAATTGTAAGATCTTCCAGCTTTAGGATGATACAGCAAGAATGGAACAGAAGGGCAGAAAGCAAAAGGGAATGTAGGAAAGTAATCTTGCATAGAGTGTGCTGTCAAGAAAGAGTGAGTTAAGTGAGCTAAGAGGATAGGGGTGGGGTCTGATTTGTTTCTGTGATAGAGAATCTGAGAGAAAAAGCGTAGACAGAAGAAAAATTATTATTTTTCTGCCTAGATTATGCTCCTTCCCCCCGCCCCAAATCTCTTTGTTCTATTTTTCGCTACCACAAGCCCTAAATAAACACCAGCATCCTCACTAATTACGTATGACAAGGTGCTCTGAGAACTGCCTGGAGGTCAAATATATTCCATAGTGTCCTAAAAACTGTGTTCCATGGTCACTCCCTCCCCATAATTGTAGGGTGAGGACAGGGGTAAGTCTTCAGGGTCTTATTTTTGGTGAACTGCACCACTTGTACGATGACGTCTTGCAGTCCTCTCTCATCTTCCTTTGCTGGGTCCCAGACAGATTTCTGAGCTTTACCAGCAGTGCTGCTTGATAGGAAATTTAGGGGAATTCCTCAGAAGTCAGTAAGTGTCATTCCTTGTATTTCACAGAATCATTAAGGTGGGAAAAGACCTCCAAGACTGTGGAGTCCAGCCTTTGAATGATCATCACCTTGTCAACTAGACCATGACACTGAGTGCCACGTCCAGCTCCTTGAACACCTCCAGGGGTGGTGACTCCACCTCCTCCCTGGGCAGCCTGTTCCAATGCCTGACTGCCCTTTTCCATGAAGGAACTCTCCCTGAATTCTCCCTGTGTATGTGAACAAACACTTACACAGTGCCTACAATATGTAGCTCATCCCAGTCAAGAGTGAGGTGATTCCAGTAGGAAAAAGAAAACATTTGAGGCCTTCATAAACTCCTTGGCTCTGTCCTCCATAAAACTCGACAGTGTTTGCTCCTCAAACACTGCTCCTGTCCCTGGCACATGCCCTTGTCTCCATAACTGGTTATAACTCCTGTTCTCAGTGGGAGCCCTGTGAGTCAGAAGCCCTGGTCTGTCCCAGAAGTTAAGATCTTGTCTCTGAGGCAAATACCAGCAGGGATGCTTGATGGGAATATTAGAGGAATTCCTTGTATTTTATGGAATCACGGAATCGTTAGGGTTTAAAGGGACCTCTGGAGATCATCCAGTCCAACGCCCCCCTGCCCAGAGCAGGTGACACAGGAATGTGTCCAGGTGGGCTTGGAATGTCTCCAGAGAGGGAGATTCCACGAGGTGCCTGGGCAGCTGTTCCAGGGCTCTACCACCCTCGGTGTAAAGAAGTTCTTTCTCATGTTGAGGTGAAAATTCTTGTTGTTTAGTTTATGGCCACTGCTCCTTGTCCTGTCACAGGGCACCACTGAAAAAAGCCTGGCACCATCCTCTTGACACCCCTTTGGAGATATTTATCTGTACTAATGAGATCTCATCTCAGTCTTCTTTATTTGAAGCATCATGTCAGTTTAAAAGCTGAGTAGTGCAGAGTACTTTGTAGGCATTGAGGAAAGAGGAAAATTATGTTGTCTGTTGTTCTGATCAGCTACAACTCTGTCTTCATTTTGCTTAACATACTATCTGGTGGTTTGTCTTGTCTAGTTTCAAATTATTCACACAGCGAGACTTGAGTATCAGAGAGAAGGGTGGCAATTTCCTGGGACAAATATTTGGAAACACGTATTTCCATATTTAATAACAATTAGTGAGAACAGAGGAGGAATCTATAAACTGATCAATTACTTGATCATATCCTTCTTGCTTTACTTAGGAAGCAGCTCCTCAAGGCTCGGTTCTTTTCTCATTGCCACTCGTGTAATGACGGGGCAGCTCTGAGTAACTGGAGTCATCCCAGAGTGAAACTGCCTTCCGTCTGTGAGAGCTGCAGCAAGCCCGATGGAGCGAAGTCTCCAAGAAAAGCAAGCGACAGTCAGGCCTCAGCTGGGATATTTCTGCTCTTTAGCCAAGAGGCAGCAGATTTTGGTGCCTTGTGGGTCAGGTTTCCTCTCTCGGAGCAGGATACAGAGGTGCTGACTTGGGTATTTCCTCAGGGTAACGCGTCTATTTAAGGAACACACAGACACTTGCTGATTACCACAAGGGTGGTTAAAAACAGCACGGCAGCCAATTCCCCTTTGCAGAAACACCACAGCCTTGTCCCAAGGAACAGATGCTTGGGTGTCCTTTCTCTTCAGGGCGCTCACAGGACCCAGAGGTGGCTGGTTTAGACACATCCAGCGCCCCTTTCCCTCCTCCGTCCCCGCCTTGGGACGGGGGAAGCCTTTGCCCAAGGCTCTCTGACCCCGCGGTGTTGGAGAAGCGGCTGGATCGTTAAGCCTGGCTTTGACATCTGCGCTCCCGCATCACAAAGGCTGCTCAGAGAGGTCTAAACGCTCAGACAAAGGCGAGAACTTAAACCCACGGAGTACCCCTAACGATTCTGCGGGGTTACCGCTTGGGATTTTTTAACTTTTCGGCGAAGGATTTTATCAGGGGTGTGATGCATCATGTGCAAACCATTAATTCCTTTCCCCGCAGCCGCACCATTTCCAAATACAATAGTGCTCTTTATGAAAGCCCTCAAAAATAGCACTCCAGTGCAAAAGGTTATCCAGCGCCGTTCTGCTGCAGAGCATGTCAGCAACTCTTTGACAGTTTGCAGCTCATGCCAGTGATTTATCTGCGAAATTCCTAGAGAGCAGGGGCAAGCTGTGTGGGAGCCTCGATGCATCAAATTCAATGATGTGTAATAAAAAAAATGTAACAGCTGATAACGCAGACGTATTGAGGAGGTCACAAAGAACATGCTCTTGGTCTGCAGAGCTGTTAAAAGTCGGGCCTGAAGGAGGAGCGGACAGGAATCATTGCTGTGAAGCTTGAATTCTGTTTTAATGTGGTCAGGGAAGGGCTTGGGGTGATGGAAAGAGAGAGACAGGCTGATGTTTGTTGACATATAGCAAGGGACAGGGACCTGCTGTGGACAAGAGATGTATCTGATCCTAGGATCAGGCCTGGCCCTATCCTGATGCAGGAGTCTGGTAATGCCAACTCTTTTTGGGGCCCCAAATCACCTGTTAGTGTAAATCAGCATTGCTGTGTTGCTTTCTGTTGGTACAGGGCATGAGCTGATTCCAATCATTTTAAAAATCTAGCCCCTGATTTACAGCAGCTGAAAACCTGGCTCCAAGCAGGCTGTGAGGGAATTTCCTTGACTTTTCTCCCCCTTCCCTTTAGAAATAAATTATTGCTGCGTGCTTTCCATTTTCCTATAGGCTTTCGATCCAGTGGTCCCAACACTCCAAAATAAACACATCCATTTCCTTCCTTGGTTCTCTGTGTCAGGATCTGTTCCGCTGCCTCTGCAAGACCAAGAAGTTCTAAAAATCCCAACATTGTGACTAAACAGAATGTTTTTTTTTTTTTTTTAATTATTTTTAGAACCCTCTCTGCATGTATGTGTTACATCTCTCAATGCTTCCTGCTGTGTTCTCATTCCCCATCCCTGGAAGTGTTCAGGGCCAGGTTGGATGGAGCTCTGAGCAACCTGTTCTAGTGGAAGGTGTCTCTGCCCGTGGCAGGGGGGTCGGAACTGGATGGTTTTTTTAAAGACCTTTCCAACCCAAGTCATTCTATGATTTTGAGATCCTGTGGTGATTCTTGCAGCGCTTCTGGATCCATTCTCTAGGGCTGTACACTGCTGTTGGACACACTGACCCCCGTTAGACACATTTTGCTGTAATTTATTCTCATTCGAGTCTGGAGTAAACGCAGCCAATCCAGGATAATTCAGTGTGTTTAAGCTGCTGAACGTACAGTGGAATCTCCAGAAACGAAATGGGATGAAAACGGGATTTTTTTCCTGATCTTGAGTACAGTGACCTTTTCTTAAGGTGAAATCCTAGCCCTGGAGGGTGGGTATGTGTGAGGAAGCAGGTACCCAAACTGCTGCTGCTGCAGCAGGCACGCAGTGCTTCTTTCCTGTGTTTATTTAGTTATTATCTCTCGTATCATAGTAACAAACAAAGGCCTAAACTAACATCAAAGACTTGCTTTGTAGGTTGCTATAAAATACATCTATTAACGCACATAATTTATTTAGGCTGGCTCTAGCTGTGGAGGGAGGGCAGCAGAGCAGGACAGTGAGGGAAGTTGCAGGACCACTCGTCTTTTTTTTGCCCGTGGTTCTGACAGTGTGTGGAAGCTGCTGTGCCCCAGGAAGAGCTTGGTTATACGGGATGCAGATGACTAATCTGATTGGGACTGGCCATTCCCAGCAGTGGCAACCACTGTCCTGGTCCTCCCTGTGCCTGGGCAGCAATAGGAAGGGGCAGTTCAGCTCACCAGAGGTTTTGTCCCAGTCACACGTCCTTGTCTCCCATCAGAGCCACCTCTGTCTCGGGCCACTCTGTCATTTCAGTTCCAAAACTTCCAGCTTGGTTTTCTGTCCACAGAATAACGTGCTTGGAGACCAGAAGTGTTTAAAGTGCTCCATTACTGGGAATGTGGGCATGGGCTTGCCCCTCTCCTTGTGTAAAACCCCACCCATCCCATTTAGTGGCCTCGTAAATGTTCCCTGCCCACACGGGTTCTGGCACTGGTGTGCATGAATGCAGAAATCACAGGGCACAGTCCAGTCCAGCTCTGGAGGGATGGGCCAAAATACCATTCCATGGGCCGTATTTCAGTCCTTGGGACAGTAATGGATGAAAGTCATAGCCCCGATGGAGAAACAGGGATTTGCCAACCGGAGTTTTCCGTGCGAAACCGGTGAATTCAATTTAAACTCCTTGCTTGCCCTCTCCTTTGCTCCAAACCTGAGCTGGAAGCCTGGGTGCCTCGGCTTTTCAGGCTCCAAGCTCTGAGGGGTCTGTGCATCATCAACTGAGGCCTTCCAGCCTTCCCTAAATCTGCCAGTTGTCCAGCATCTCCTGTGGCTGAGCCTCCCAGTGTGGTTCATATTCCCCAAAGAGCTGATGCCCGAGCACAGCAGTTTGTGAGAAGGGCTGCCCTGGGATCCTGCTTCCAGTTTCCCAGGGGAGCTGGGGAAATACATCCTGTCCAAGACGAATGTGAACTGCTACTGCTGCTGGAATGCTTTTTATTTCCTTGAAAAAATATTATCTCTTCATCCTTGTCCTGAGCTGTAGCAACGTGCTCAGCTTAACAGGTCTAGGCAAAATAGGCAAAGGACTGTTGAGGTGGAAAAAGGAACGTTGTTTCCAAAGTGCTGACAGCATCTTTTTTTTTTTTTTTCTTTTTTCCCCTGAAATAAAAAGTCAGCAGCAAAAGACCTCCTGTCCTGGAAAGAAAATATTTCTTTTTTTTTTTTTTTCTTCCTTTTTTTTTTCCCTTTTTTTTTTTTTTCTCTTTATGCACCATTTTAATATTTTTCCACGTGTTTCTGATCTTCTCAGGGATATGTGTGGTTTTACTAAACTCTCTTGGTGAGCTAGAAATCAGGTAGATCTCAAAGATTTTAACCATGCCAAGGGATATGTGTGGAGGGCAGTGATGCTGGAGGGGAGGCAATGCTAATGTGGCTTAAACAAGTGGCAGAACTGCCATTCCCAGGAGCAGATTTCACAGGATTCACCTGAAAGATCCCCACGAGGTCTCCAGGGTTGCACGCTCAGTTTTGGGTCCTGGTGCCAATAACAGAAATGAGGCATCAAATCACTTGGGTCAGAGGGGGCAGTTTGGACAACCCACTCGTTTTTCCAAACATTTCTGGGCCCAGTTGGAGTGAAGCACATTAACTTCAGTGGGCTTTGGATGATTTCCTACAAACACAGAACTTGGAAAATTACGCTTTAAAAGAAACGCTGAAGTTAAACTGGGAAATTTTAACATTTCCCTTTGTATTTTAATTTAGTGGCTGTATGCTGACAATGTAATTAGAGAGATGCTATGATAATTAATGCCAGATGACAGTAGTGGGATGGCAAAAGCATCCAGTTTTCTAAAGAATAGCTCACAGTTGAACTGTTCCTCTCTCCCCACCCCGTTTTTAGTAGAGAACTATATTCAAAAAGTCAGAGACAGCTGAATTAAACCAAAGTCAAACCATTTACAAACGCCAGTAATGTGGTGTATCTTAGCATGTTACTTTCAAGCCAAATTTAATGTTGTTATTGCAGAAAAATACATTAACCATGTTCCCTTAGTGCCTACATATTAAAAAAAAGGAATGTTTGCAGGGCCTTGTGATATTATTGTGCTTAAAGTGGGTAGTGGACACCCAAATTGCCACTGAAGACAAAGAAGCAGGACCTAGACTTGTGCTTTATATAGCTGAGCATTTGAAATGCAATTTTGGGTTTAGGTTTGTGGATTTTTTGGAGGGTCCATCAAACGGATTTGCAGTGATGGGGCAAAGTGTGTTAACATTCAGTGTTGAGCCCCATGTTCTGTGTGAGTTGAGCTGTGTTAAACTTCAGTCTATGCATGTAATATTACTGGAGCTCCATGCCACTACAGGATAGGTAAAAAAAATTACCACCCCGTGGGAGCTGTAATAACATAACACAGTATAATATAATATCAACTTGCATATTCAAAATTGCAAATATAGATATTTATCTACAGATGCAAACATTTATGTAGTGAAGTTCACCTTGTGCTGTCCTGTAAGAGTCTTGTGGATGCTGTTTGGAGTAGAGTTAGGGAGCTAAAAGTCTTGGGGAATACAATTGTACCCTGCTGTGTCAGCAGGCAAAAATTTGTGAGCACATTTGTACTGTTCTAGATAGGACTTAAAATGAAACATCTTCTGCAGGTGATCTTAACAATAGGGTGGCGTGACAAAGTTGGCAGGAGATCCTTAAAAGTCTTAGTTTTACTGGAAGGAGAAGAGGCAAAGGTAAAACCTGAAGGTTGGTACCTCCCAAATGACCTCAGGCTAAACCCGCTGAGGTATCACTGTGTGGCCAGGGCTGAATCCGTACTGGTGCCTGTCTGACACCACTACTGGCCCTACTGCTCCCTGTCCCTTGTCCTGTCTCTGTGTGACAGAAAAGTTCCCTTTACTAACATTCCTAATTCACAGCAGACAAACCTGATGCTGCACGAACCCACTTACCTTCCTGTACCAGCACTGCGTTGGCTTTGCATCTGCTTTGCATAGAGTTCAATGCCAGGAGAAGCCACAGGAAAATTAACTCCTGTCCCAGCTTGTCTGATACTTTCAGTTAACAGGGAAAACTTACTATTTATCCTGAGGCTGGAGCTGAATTTTACATTTCCTCCCTGCTCCCCCCACCCCAAGATGGGTGGTGAATGCTCATATATTCTCAAAGTGAAACTGTCACTGAATTTATTGTATAACGTTTAGGAATGGGCAACTCTGAGTGGTGTAAATGTGGCTGATGGGATTATACTTGGCTTGATATCATAGGGGAGGCATCTTGTTGGAATAAGGGCCTCTGACTGGTGATTTGCCCTCAACGATCCATATCCATGGAGGATCCAGAGGACTGGGCCTGGAATATTTTAATGCCAATGTGAAGAAGCCTTTGAACTGACAGATAGGCTTTTAACTTAACAAAAGTATTTAGCTCTGGAACACTAAAGTGTTCTGGGATTTGAGGATGTGCGTGGTCTCTGCACATATTCAGAATTCTCTGTGCAAATTGTACCGAAGCAACAATTAACAAAATGAAGTGAGTAACTCCCAGAACAGAAATTCCACCAAATCTTAGAGGTTTTGCATGACTTGTGCTGACTTTCACCATCTTTCATATCAATGCGGTTTACAGGCTGGGACTTAATGTTTTTGATCAGCTCATTTATTTGATCTTGTTTTTGAACCACTCCACACGTGGTCACGAGAAGATATTTCTGAATGAAATTTAATTAAAGCAAACAGCAATTTCATAATAGATACTTAGAAACAAATATGTGGACAAAAAATAATATTTTTTTTTTTAAAAAAAGTTACTCTTTGCATTCTGCTTTTTTCTGGAATCCCAACAATTCATTTTCCCTCCACGTGATTAGCAAAAGGATTATTTGCACGTTTCGCTGAGATCATGCGGAGGTACAACAGTCCAAGCTGTCACTGGGACCTGAAATTTTCATGGAGAAGGTTCTGCCAACGGCAGCTCCTCTCTGGATACTCTTCTGATCCCCGCTGTGGCTGTGTGGGTTCAGGGTTTCCCACATCCCAGGCTTGTGGTTTTACCACCGGGCTACTTTGAAAGCAAGTCTGACTTGTGGTTTGTACATCTGCTCATGTGAGGCAGCTTATCTAACAACCCTGATTTGCAAGATGATTTCGTGTTACTCTGTCACATGGATTTTTGTGAGGGCTTTTTGTTGAGGCTGCTGGGAAACAACCTAACAACCTGTAACACAAAAAATGACCAGGTTACCAACGCCTAAATCCCTGGAAGGGGCAAAATGGGGCTCATAAAGAGTTTCTCATCCCTGGAAGTGTTCAAGGCCGGGTTGGACGGGGCTCTGAGCAACCTCTTCTAATGGAAAGGAGGTTGAAACAGAGGCTCCCAGAGGAATCCACGGGACTTGTGTCACTGGTTTCAGTGACAGAAAAGACTCATTTCAAGAACACAAGGAAAAGCTCGTCTGATCCTTTGCAGTCTCTGCCTGAGGTGACACCATTTTCGGCGCAGCACCTCAGAGATGTGCTTGTTTTCCATCCAGCTCTTAACACCTTGTCACTGGGGAGCAGTGCAGAACACCACCACAGGGGCTTTGGCTTGGGAACGTGAATTAATCCCAGGCAACACGCTTCCTAAATCCCAGAGGGTGGATGCCTGGCTGTGCCCCAAAAGCAGATCCCCTCAGACAACACGCCGAGAGGGAAAGAAGCTGGAAGTTGTCACACGCTGTTGCAGCCTTTTAAATTAAAACACTCACACGCCAGCTGCACAGACACAATGTATTTATCTTTGAATTCGTCTAGCGTATTTATCTTCAAATTCCCAATTTAAAGGGGGAAGGAGAAAGCAGCCAAATTGCGTAAGCCAGCTGGCATCTCGGGAGTCACCCTTGGAGTTAGCTTTGTGAGGAATAAGGTTTGCTACCTTCGTCTGAGAGCTGGCGACGTGTTTCAAAAAAATCTTAGTGCTCAGGATGCAACACAGGTATGTATTTATATGCATATTTTTATATGTATATTATAACTGGCCCTTGAAGAGTTCATATGTAGATCCTGGCACAGGTTGCCCAGAGAAGATGTGGCTGCCCCATCCCTGGAAGTTTCCAAGGCCAGGTTGGATGGGGCTCTGTGGAATGTGTCCCAATCCATGACAGGGGAGTGGAACTGGATGATCTTTAAGGTACTTTCTTTTTCTGTGTAGCTCCATAGTCCAGTTAACTGGAATTGTGGTTTTGGTCTTGTAGAGAGAGGACACAGTTCACTATGTGTCTGTTAACTCACTTCCAACCCCCTTTCCCCCCACCCCTGCGTGTTTATTAACTTTTATTCGGAGCTAACAATGAAACGTCCCATTTTTATTTTGAAAGCCGAGCAACTTTAGTGGGTTTTTAAGTTTCATGGCAGTTCCACGAGGCCTCTGCTGACATTTTCGTGGTTGGCTACAGATAAAATTGCTTTTTACATGTGGCCAGGTGCTGCCTCACACCTGCCCTGGAGGGGCAGCCCACAAGCCCCCTCAGGATGAGGTGATCCTGAATCCCACAGCAGCTTTTATGCCTCTTCCCCTCTGGGGTCCCCACCGGCAGCCAGGGAAGGGGGAAACGACGAGGAAACACTGGAATTGTCCTTATTTCCCTTCACCGCCCTCGAGCAGCACTTCCCGGACAACCTTTCCCTCACGGTGCCTCCGAGCCCTTCCCTGGGCCTTGAACCCGTGTCCTGCCGCCCCGTGGAACCACAGGATGGAAGGGACTGAGGAATCCCACCCCAAGGAATCACAGGACGGGGCATGTTGGAAGGGACCATAGTGGGTCATCTGGTCCGGCTTCCCTGCTCCAGCAGGGTCATCCCAGAGCACAGGGCACAGGGTTGTGTCCAGACGGCTCTGGAACAGCCCCAGTGGGGGAGACCCCTCACCCTCTTTGGGCAGTCTGTTCCAGCGCTCGGTCAGAAGTTCTTCCTCGTGTTCAGGCGGAACTTCTTGGGCATCAATTCCCGCCCGTTCCTCCTGCTCCATTGCTGGGCACCCCCGAGCAGAGCCTGGTGCATCCTCTGCAGACACTGACAGCCACATGGATGAGGTCTCCTCTCGAGGCTGAACGGCCCCCCCTCCCTCAGCCTTTCCACTCCCTTCATCATCCTCGTCCGCTGGATGCGCTCCGGGATGTCCGTGTGTGTCTCATCCCGAGGATCCCACACTGGTCACCGGAATGTCCCGGGGGCGGTCTCGAACCCGCGGTCTCCGGAGGAAGGGGAGGGAGGAGCCGCCGCGGCCAGGGGGCGGGGGAGCGCGGAGCGCATCGATCGCGGGCGCCCATCGGTGTCTCGGCGCTCGGCTCGGCGGGCAGCGCCGCCCAGCCCTGCCCGTCCCCCGCCATTTCGCACCGGGACGGGAAGGGACGGGAAGGGGCGCGGAGCGGGAAGGCACAGCGGGGGGAACAGCGGGGCAAGGGGCGCCGGGCGGCCACGGCGGGCTCCGGCAGCTCCCGCGGCACCGCCACACAGGTACCGCCTCACCCCCGCCGCGCAGAGCCGAGCCGAGCCGCGGCGTCCCTCTCCCTTCCTTCTTTCCTTCGCCGCTATCCCCTCCGAGGAAGCGCAGCCCCCTCCTC
>NW_020956292.1:476598-479224 GCF_003031625.1 Empidonax traillii | reverse complement strand
TCCTCTCTGGATACTCTTCTGATCCCCGCTGTGGCTGTGTGGGTTCAGGGTTTCCCACATCCCAGGCTTGTGGTTTTACCACCGGGCTACTTTGAAAGCAAGTCTGACTTGTGGTTTGTACATCTGCTCATGTGAGGCAGCTTATCTAACAACCCTGATTTGCAAGATGATTTCGTGTTACTCTGTCACGTGGATTTTTGTGAGGGCTTTTTGTTGAGGCTGCTGGGAAACAACCTAACAACCTGTAACACAAAAAATGACCAGGTTACCAACGCCTAAATCCCTGGTAGGGGCAAAATGGGGCTCATAAAGAGTTTCTCATCCCTGGAAGTGTTCAAGGCCGGGTTGGACGGGGCTCTGAGCAACCTCTTCTAGTGGAAAGGAGGTTGAAACAGAGGCTCCCAGAGGAATCCACGCGACTTGTGTCACTGGTTTCAGTGACAGAAAAGACTCATTTCAAGAACACAAGGAAAAGCTCGTCTGATCCTTTGCCGTC
The DNA here is from genome assembly GCF_003031625.1 of Empidonax traillii. NCBI lineage: Eukaryota > Metazoa > Chordata > Aves > Passeriformes > Tyrannidae > Empidonax > Empidonax traillii. The sequence goes on along the minus strand of NW_020956292.1, from coordinate 478,728 downwards.
TCTGCCTGAGGTGACACCATTTTCGGCGCAGCACCTCAGAGATGTGCTTGTTTTCCATCCAGCTCTTAACACCTTGTCACTGGGGAGCAGTGCAGAACACCACCACAGGGGCTTTGGCTTGGGAACGTGAATTAATCCCAGGCAACACACTTCCTAAATCCCAGAGGGTGGATGCCTGGCTGTGCCCCAAAAGCAGATCCCCTCAGACAACACGCCGAGAGGGAAAGAAGCTGGAAGTTGTCACACGCTGTTGCAGCCTTTTAAATTAAAACTCTCACACGCCAGCTGCACAGACACAATGTATTTATCTTTGAATTCGTCTAGCGTATTTATCTTCAAATTCCCAATTTAAAGGGGGAAGGAGAAAGCGGCCAAATTGCGTAAGCCAGTTGGCATCTCGGGAGTCACCCTTGGAGTTAGCTTTGTGAGGAATAAGGTTTGCTACCTTCGTCCGAGAGCTGGGGACGTGTTTCAAAAAAATCTTAGTGCTCAGGATGCAACACAGGTATGTATTTATATGCATATATTTATACGTATATTATAACTGGCCCTTGAAGAGTTCATATGTAGATCCTGGCACAGGTTGCCCAGAGAAGATGTGGCTGCCCCATCCCTGGAAGTTTCCAAGGCCAGGTTGGATGGGGCTCTGTGGAATGTGTCCCAATCCATGACAGGGGAGTGGAACTGGATGATCTTTAAGGTACTTTCTTTTTCTGTGTAGCTCCATAGTCCAGTTAACTGGAATTGTGGTTTTGGTCTTGTAGTGAGAGGACACAGTTCACTATGTGTCTGTTAACTCACTTCCAACCCCCTTTCCCCCCACCCCTACGTGTTTATTAACTTTTATTCAGAGCTAACAATGAAACGTCCCATTTTTATTTTGAAAGCCGAGCAACTTTAGTGGGTTTTTAAGTTTCATGGCAGTTCCACAAGGCCTCTGCTGACATTTTCGTGGTTGGCTACAGATAAAATTGCTTTTTACATGTGGCCAGGTGCTGCCTCACACCTGCCCTGGCAGGGCAGCCCACAAGCCCCCTCAGGATGAGGTGATCCTGAATCCTACAACAGCTTTTATGCCTCTTCCCCTCTGGGGGAAGGGGGAAATGACGAGGAAACGCTGGAATTGTCCTTATTTCCCTTCACCGCCCTCGAGCAGCACTTCCCGGACAACCTTTCCCTCACGGTGCCTCCGAGTCCTTCCCTGGGCCTGAACCCGTGTCCTGCCGCCCCATGGAACCACAGGATGGAAGGGACTGAGGAATCCCACCCCAAGGAATCACAGGACGGGGCATGTTGGAAGGGACCATAGTGGGTCATCTGGTCCGGCCTCCCTGCTCCAGCAGGGTCATCCCAGAGCACAGGGCACAGGGTTGTGTCCAGACGGCTCTGGAACAGCTCCAGTGGGGGAGACCCATCACCCTCTTTGGGCAGTCTGTTCCAGCACTCGGACAGAAGTTCTTCCTCGTGTTCAGGCGGAACTTCTTGGGCATCAATTCCCGCCCGTTCCTCCTGCTCCATTGCTGGGCACCCCCGAGCAGAGCCTGGTGCATCCTCTGCAGATACTGACAGCCACATGGATGAGGTCTCCTCTCGAGGCTGAACGGCCCCCCCTCCCTCAGCCTTTCCACTCCCTTCATCATCCTTGTCCGCTGGATGCGCTCCGGGATGTCCGTGTGTGTCTCATCCCGAGGATCTCACACTGGACACCGGAATGTCCCGGGGGCGGTCTCGAACCCGCGGTCTCCGGAGGAAGGGGAGGGAGGAGCCGCCGCGGCCAGGGGGCGGGGGAGCGCGGAGCGCATCGATCGCGGGCGCCCATCGGTGTCTCGGCGCTCGGCTCGGCGGGCAGCGCCGCCCAGCCCTGCCCGTCCCCCGCCATTTCGCACCGGGACGGGAAGGGACGGGAAGGGGCGCGGAGCGGGAAGGCACAGCGGGGGGAACAGCGGGGCAAGGGGCGCCGGGCGGCCACGGCGGGCTCCGGCAGCTCCCGCGGCACCGCCACACAGGTACCGCCTCACCCCCGCCGCGCAGAGCCGAGCCGAGCCGAGCCGCGGCGTCCCTCTCCCTTCCTTCTTTCCTTCGCCGCTATCCCCTCCGAGGAAGCGCAGCCCCCTCCTCTCACCCCCCCTT
>NW_020956292.1:462609-475781 GCF_003031625.1 Empidonax traillii | reverse complement strand
GGAGCTGCTTCCCGGTGTAAATAGTGGGCGGAACGCGAGGCTGAATGAGAACGCACCGGCAGCATCCTCGTTAGTGGGAGCCCGGCTCTGCTTTAATGTTGGTTTCTTTGTCGTCAGGTCTGCTAAAAAAATGACAGAATATAAACTTGTTGTGGTTGGAGCTGGTGGTGTAGGGAAGAGCGCCCTGACAATACAGCTAATCCAGAACCACTTTGTGGACGAGTACGACCCCACAATAGAGGTAAACAATTTCATCTCGTACTTTTTGTGGAGAGGGACTATCACTAATAACGGTGGTTGTTTTGCCTTTGGACGCTTTGACCACAAGAACAAGGCTTTATAATCAAAAGAGCTCAAAGATAATGGTCTGCACCGCACCAGCATTGGAGAAGGAGTTGCTGTGCTGCTTCTGGCTGTGGAGCAACAGCTGCAGTGAAAAAAATTAACAATTTGGATTCATTAAGAGCGTGGTGTTAATTGCCATGTTGGCTCGGATAGTTTGGATGCACGTGATCTCGGTGACAAGGTGTTTGCCAAACTCATTTGAAAATGCTTGGCAAAACTCTTCATGGCTTTGAGGAACCTCTTAAATGTGGCTTTTTTTTCCTTCTTTGATAGCAGGGAAGGAGTAGTCCTGAAATGCACGTGCCATTCTTTCTCATTTCTCAGTGAGAAATGTGTCCTGGAATGTTATGATGAACGAAGCAAAAACTGGAGCCTGTCTTAATTTTTTTCTTTTGTAAAACACACCAGTGCGCGTTTCTGTATCTAGAAAAATTGTTCTAAGATAGCTGCTGTAGTGGATTCTTTGAAATACGTGGCACAGTGCCTCAGAGTTTGAAATTGTATTTAAGCTTTAAAAGTTGTGCTGTTTTAAAGCTTTTTAATGAGCAAACAAGCTCTGCCTTTTAAATGTAAGAAAAATACTGGTGGTGTCTGAAATCTCTTTTGGATCATTGGATTTAATAACTCTATCAATAGGGAGAAATGACACCATAATTTACCTGGGATTTTTGTGTTCCCAGCACTGAGGCTCTGCAGCCTGTGACTTCATTTATCCGTTTGTACAGTGAGGCACTTCCAAACTCACTTGAAGGAATCACAAGGGTTTAAATCTGGGCTTAAAATGGAGACTTGGAAAGCGCCTAAGTAGTGATTTTTTCAGGTAGGCACAAGTGAAAGGAGCCAGTGCCCTGAGGTGCAGAGAGCTGTGTTAGGTGAAGGCCTGAGTTGAAGTGCCCCAATGAGTTGTGTTGGCTTGAGGTTACCTTAAATGTGCCTTTGTGTCTTCTCGTCTCTGTGTTGCGTGGCCAAATAGCATCATACCTGCAGAAGATTTTGTGACTAGACCTGTGGAGAGAAGAGTGTTTGACTTACACCAGGAGAGCAGCTCTTTTTTCAGTTTTTAAGGCTGAAATCTTAAAACAGCAGCCACCCAAAATACTCTAAAAACCCAGAAAACGTGAGGAATTTATTGAGAGGAACGAGCAAAATGGGGGTTTTACTTTTTCCTGCGAAAGGAGCTTTTGGAGGACGTTGGTGTTTGGTGCTTGTTGACAATTTTCTGGGTTTCTCTTAGGTTAGAGGTGTGTTTTGGCACCACAGAAAGCGCTGTGGAGGTTCTGTCTTACAAGTTGTGACCATGTAAGCAGTTCAGGAACATGGGAAACTAAATGCCAGGATTCCTGAATCACTTGGGGGGTTTTGCTAATCAGCAAGCTGAGTGTTTTGAGGAACAACAAATGCATTTTAATGTGAAATAATAAAATGAAAATACAGTTCCTTGTAGAGTGAACCTAATAATCCCAGAACTGTCTTCTTTAGTCGTAGGATAGCCTGGGTTGGAAAAGATCATCCATTTCCGAGGCCATGCCGTGGGCAGGGACACCTTCCACTATCCCAGGTTGCTCAGATCCCCATCCAGCCTGGCCTTGGGCACTTCCAGGGATGGGGCAGCCACAAATCCAGTGGTGTGCATGATGACTGTGGGGTGGTCCAGAATCAATTGTAAATTAATTGGTTATTAATTAACCTAATGGGGTTTGCACCAGCATTTACAACTTGTCACGTGCCACGGTACTAATATTCTAACCTTACAAGTTCTTGTCTGCTAGTTACTGATTTTATCTTGTAAATTCTGAGACCTTGAGGATGGAGATTTATCTTCCTACTCATGTGGTAAATCACCCTGTGTGTGCTCACAGTACTGTAATCTTGTAGGTAAGGCAATAATTTAGTTATAATAAGAGTGGGCTCTGATTTGGAGTGGCAAATAAAAAAAGAATTGATTTAAATGAGTGGGCAGAACCCCACTCAGCAGAGAAGGGCTGTGTGATGGTGCTTGTTTTGCAGATGCAGTTGTGGTGGTAGGGGCTGGTTAAAGAACAATAGGTGTGGAGTGGTTTTTATGCAGTATGAGGAAATAAGGCTAAAATTGCCTTGATTTGTAAATAGTAACAGTTCAGATAGTTTAGTATTGTCACTGCTGCCGTTTGTCACCTAGTACTGTTTCTTTCATTGCCATGCAGCAAAATGCTGGTTTTCCCTCGCAGATCATCCAGCTAAATATTTTGGGGTAGTCAGAGAAGAGAGCTTAGTGTCTGTCATCTATTCCATCACTACACAGTTATTGAATAATTCTAAATCTTTCCCGTGATTAACAGAACGAAACTCCATACTCCAATATTCTGGTGTTGTGAAGAGAGGGAAAAGATACTCGTTGCCTTTACAGTGTCCTTGATGCTGCTGTTTTCAGTGGAATAGACCTGATGATTCAACAAATAACCTGCTTGGAATATGTCAAGTTTCACGGCCTGCTTGAGTATTTTATTTACTTACCTTCCCAGCTTAGCAGATGGCAGGGCAGGAGGGGGGAGGAATTAAAATGAGCGTTTGGGTGGCTACAGTCACTCAGATCTCCGTGTTTCGCAGTCTCATCCCTTCCTTGAAGTGGGTCTCCGGGCGTGGATTTGCAGCCAGGCGATTTTAAGTGTTTAATTTTAAATTCCGTGTGCAGCAACCCTTGGAAATCCACACCGAGCAGTCGGGCCAGTGCCCTCTACCGGCCGAGACTTGTTAAAAATCTTGTGACGGTGCAATCCCAATTCGTTTTATTTTTGGGTCTTTCACAGCTTTCAGCGTGGTTTTAGGGCCTAAAAATCCGTTGTCTTTGAAGCGTCCCAGAGGAAGAACAGCTTTCCCAGTTGCTTGTCAGGGGTTTTAGGATTGGATTAGCAAAAATCCCTCTGCTGATTTAGGAATACTGATATTTAAGTCCGTGTTCTTAAACGACCTGTGCACTTGTGAAACTCCCACCAGTAGCTTTACTCTGAGTAGCTGTGATATTTTAACATGAAATCACTGGTATAATGGATTTTTAACCAAAGAGTTGCTTAGATGGGATTTATTAAGCTAAATTTCGTATGTAGAGGAGAGCTGAGATTTCATGTGATGTTTTCTTGCCAGTGCTTGTGAACAGATGGAATTATTACTCCTTTAACATAATTCATGCTGTTTTTTATGGCTTGTGTAAGGCCAGTAAAAGCAGGTTAAGTGGTCAGTGATATTAAAAAAAGTCACATAGATATGTCAGGTATGTCAAATTGCAGTTGCAAGTTTGGAGTTGGTACTACTTAGGAATCAACTTCTAGTTTGCATTTTGTTTTTACTCAGGAGTCTTAATGCCATTTCAGGTTTCATGTTTTGCGGGGGGGGGGGCAAAAAAGCAAAATATTTCTAATTTCAGTAGTCTGGAAGGAAATAATAATCTTGAGTTTTCTCTCCCACATCTCTCTTTTCCTTCTGCCTCAAATCCTCTTTCTAGGTAGTGACAAAGTTTTCTCCTCAGAAGTGGTAAAACAACTAAACATCTTGAAATAGTAATTTTTGTACCTGTGCTGTGCTTTATCCAGATGCATCTTTGCTGCTACTGCTGACAGAGTAGACATGCTAAAGCCAGCAGTTCTAAAATTGATTCTTCTCCTCTCTTAAAAAATGATTTTCTTTGATGAAAATTACTTAAAGCTTTTGTTTAGGGCTCAGTTGAGGGGAATTTCTTTCCCTTTGAAGTGCTGAGATGGAAAGGAATAGTACAGGCTTTTCAAGAACTGCTTTTCATATTTTTAAACTAGCAGCCAAATGGCAAGAAGAGAGAATGAAGGCTTTGTAAATCTGTCTGGTACAATGATAGAAGTTCTACTAGGACTTCACTGGGAACTGTGATAAAGGTATCCAGGGACATGAGGGATCTGCTGTTGAATATAAGTGACTTGGAATGAAGATTCATCCTTTGGGTTTGTACATTTGTCTCAGGTGTGTCAATAATGAAACATGGCTTACATATGTTTCTAAAGCAGGTTTACCTGCTTCTTACTTGAATGCTGAGTTTGCACTTCTGCGAAATAAATAGTTCCAAAATCGTGTTGTAGGTAAATTTCTTTTCCTTTAAGGCAAACAATCAGTATTGCTTTACCTGACACTCTTAAATGTCACCCAGGCCCAAGGTAAATGTGAGATTACAGAGTTTGTTTAGTGTGAGATACTAAGCCTAGCACTCAAAAAGAGATGTAAATAGACATTAATATCCACTTGTTGGGACTTTGTGCAGAATTTAGCCACTTGAATCAGTGACCTGAAAGCTTTGATTTGATAGCACTGAAATAATTTGTTCTGACATCTCTATGAACCAACCCATTGGGGCTTTTATGTGACTCTGTCTTGGCTAAAAAGCTTGAACTTCAAATACATCAACTCAGCTTTGGTAACTTAATAACAGATACCATTATATACACCTGCTTAGGAATACAAAACAGAATTCTTGTCCCAAACACTGAAGGGGTTTTATTTTTCACATCTTTTTAAGTGGCATAGATAGATTCTTGGAGTTGCCTTGCTCTTGTGTATTCTTTCTGGTTTATGATTTTGTGCATCGTCGTGGCACAGTGATTTTGTAAATACCTTCAGAATGAAGGTCAAATTTCAGTTTAAAAAAAAAAAAAAAAATTGGTAAATTGAGTGAGCTTAAACGCAGCCCAACCTCTTAAAATCAGGATAAGAAGCACCTTTCATTCTCCTATTAACAGAGACAAAAGGGGAGATGCTTTTGATCTCGATCCAGTTTGTTCTTTTTGTGCAAAATAAGAAATGAAAACACTTCCCTTGATGTGTGTGTGTGTGTACAGGTGCACTATTGGTTGGAGAAGATTTGGGATACAAACAAGAACATGTGGAAAGAGCCCTAAAAGGACCTGTGGATTTCTGCATACACCTAAATATGGGACACTGCTTTCCTGTTTCCCCATCTGTAAAGTTGGCTTTTAAGTGTTTTCAGTCACTCTTACTACTAGTCAATAATTTTAATATCTCCAGAGCTACTGGTGTTTGAAATCTGATTTGTTTGTGTTTAACCAAGGTGTGTTTTTTTTTTTTTTTTCCTCAGGATTCCTATAGGAAGCAAGTAGTAATCGATGGAGAAACCTGCCTCTTGGATATTCTGGATACAGCAGGTCAAGAAGAGTACAGTGCAATGAGGGACCAGTATATGAGAACAGGGGAAGGCTTCCTGTGTGTGTTTGCTATAAACAATACAAAGTCTTTTGAAGATATTCACCATTATAGGTGTGTACGTGCAAAGATGATTGACCAGCTCTTGTGTTAGGTGGCTGTGGTGCTTGTTATTCCACTAGATAATCTCTTGTGAAATAGCACTTTAAGGGGAAAACCTGTAAATTGGCAATACTGCAGCTTATTTGTGCATTTTGTTGTGGTTTTTTTTTTTTTTTACCTGGAGTTTTGGGTAGTGTGAAAATCTGCCTTGTTTGCACAATACTGGAAGCTCTTCTGGTATGAACTAGTGTGACTCCAGTATTCCTAGTGAAGACTCACATACAGGTAAATTCTGCCCATTCCACAGGTAAAGTTGTTTGCCAAGGTGGAAAAACTGAAGCAGTTGGGATTGTACAGACAATAATTTCAGTTGCTGCTTTTGGTTTTGGGCTGGAGGTGGAAATACCTGGAAACGTTGTGAGAAAACGAACCTGTGTGAGCCATGACACCAAAGAAGGGCAGACACACAAAATCAGAGCTTCAGAACGAGCTAAAAACCAACCTGTGTAATTAGTTCCTTCATCTTCTCTTTTTTAAAATAATTAGTGAAAAATACCAAGTCACTCTCTCTTTGTCTGAATGCAGACTTTGTAAGGCTGTCTTTAACTAAAAAAAAGAAACAACCAGTCACAACCCACCCTCCCTCCCAAACTAAACCAAAATCAAGACAATGGGCACAGAGCTTTTGATAGTGTTTTATCTTGGCAGACAAATTGAGTATTGGGAGTGTGAGGGATAAGTAGTAAGGTTTATACCAGATATTCTGAGGCTAGTTCTGGAGTTAGCTGTTAAAAACCTCAAAAAATAAAAATGGAAAAAACCTTCCCAACAATCAGAAGCTGTAATAGTTTGCAAAATTTCAACCTCCTTTTTCCCCTTTTTACCTCCTTTTTCCCCTTTTTTAGGAGAGTGGTAAACTTGATAGTGACCTGAGTGGTCAGGTTATTTTTTAGTGGCTTCAGTTTATTTTTTAGTGGCTTCTAATACTGTATATGTAATAAATAGACATAAAAAATGATTATGGAATTTGTCAATTTTTTTAATTGGCCAATTTAAACTTGGCCATAGAAACCATTAATACTAATATCTGTTAAATACAATATTTTTCTCTTTTTTTTTTTGCTTGCTTTCTTTTTAGGGAACAAATAAAGAGAGTTAAAGACTCTGAAGATGTCCCCATGGTGCTAGTAGGAAACAAATGTGATTTGCCTTCCAGAACAGTAGACACGAAACAAGCTCAGGATTTAGCAAGAAGTTACGGAATTCCTTTCATTGAAACATCAGCAAAGACAAGACAGGTAAAGCTCAAAACCTGCCAGATGCAAAAGCAGAGCTCTCATCTGAACTACCATCATGTTAATTATTCTCTGGGCAATTCTCTTTGACAATTGCTTGGTCCTGCCAATGGATAATAATTCTCCAGATTGGAAATCCTTGTGGTGTCTCTTCTTTCTGTCAGCTGGTAATTGCCCATCAATGAGTGATTGGCTTCGACTGCTCAAGCTGAGAGTCAGACCTGACCTGCTATTGTTGCTCTCCTCTCTCAGGTGGTTGCAGCATTCTGAATGTTCTGATAGGTTTTAACGGAGTCAAAGCACTTCTGCTTCGAGGTGAAATGCTTTTTTTTTTTTTTTCCCCTTAGCAAGAGGATTAAACAGACAAATTAGTTTATTCTGGTTTCAGTGTACTCATTAATAACAAAAGGAGTTTTTCCAGGAGGCACTGATTCTATGATTAGCAGGACATGCTTGATAACACCTTTTTATAGCTAAGCAATTGACCATAAGGCTTTTTTTTTTTATTTTTTTTTTAAATTCCTGGATTAATTGTTGGTGTAAACCGGTATTTTTTCCAAGACTTCAGAGCTCATTGTTGGTTTATTGTACCCCACTGGTACCATGAACTGGTCCTTTCAGTGCTTTGAGGGTTTGTGAGGACAAAAGTGATATCTCTGTGCACTCAGGAAAAAGAAACTAAGCAGATAGAGGTGGGATTGGTTCAGTACTTCTGGAAGAAAGCAAATGCTGGTATGTGGTTTTTCTTTTAAGAGTATAAAGTTTTACTATCAGGGCATATTAGATCAGGCCTGAGTGACCGAGTAGCTCGTGCTCTCTGCATAATCAGAGCTGTTCTGTGCAAGTCCAGAGTCAGGAATCGGGTGCAGCAGAAAATAAGAGCAGAACGCTGCAGTTTGAGTGACTGCTCAGTGCAATTGCTCGACAGATTGAGCTTCATCGCTTGGCAGAATGTCCTCATAGACAGTATCTTATTTTTGGACCTGAGAAATGAATGTTTTATTACTACAAATTTGCTAGAACCCACCCAGGTTTTTTTGGCGAGTTGAAACCTGGACTGATTATGGAAACTTTGTAAAGGAGCACTAACTTTTGGTAACAGAGGAAGCCCCTGTTAGGTAGAATTAAAAAAAAAAAAAACAAGGCAGAAGTACAGAACTTTATTGGCTGAGAATAAATAAGGTCACAAAAGTGTCCTGAAGAATGATGTGTAAGTGGACTGAATAATTACAGTGCCCTTCTTTGGAAGGTCCTGTATTAGTGTTTGGCATGACGACGGAAGGGTAAAAAAAAATAACTCTGAAATTACATTTGAGGCTTGAAATCATGTGGTTTCTCTAGTAACATCTAGACTTTCCTTTGTTCTGTCTGTTTTATAGACCATCAGGCTTTGGGGAAATACTCTTTTGATAGGATGGTGTATTTTCCAAGATCTCCTTCTCCCCACCCCACCTGCATTTACTCCTGCAAGCAGCCCCACCGTGCCTGGCCATTACAAAATCACAGGCTCAAAAAACCACCTCTCCTGTTCAGCATCATAATCTGTTTTTTACATAAAGCAGCACATGCTTTGTAGTGTTTCAGACTTCCAGGAGGTCTGACAGAGGTTTGTACTTCTTTCAGAGGACAAGAGATCAGTCAGGCATGAAGTGTCACCCTGTGATTTCGCTTTTATCTGTGATTTTGTATTTCTGGAGGTGCTGTGGGAAGGATCTGACTCTTGGCTTTTGTTTTTTTCAAAGCTGAGCTTTACACCCTCTACAGATAAGGAGCCCCTAAAAGGCATCTCATGGATATTTGAAAATAAAGATGCCCAGCAGACTCTTTTGGGAATGTTGGCACCACTGGGTGCTGGTTCTTACCCAGTGCTCCTCATAGCATGTATTATGAAACTGCTTCGTAACATGCTCTGTTAATAAAATATTTTTGAGAAGACAAAAGGGAATTGGAGGAAGAACCTGATCTTTAATTACAGCAAGATCCTCTAAGTATTAGTGTATGTGACTATATATATGTGTGTGTGTATACACTGCATGTACATATAATTTTTCAGTCACACTGTTATGTATAAAATATATATATATAAGCACACACGTGCTATTCCAAAGCAGTTTTAAATTAGAGGATTCAAACCGTGGTGTGAGCTGCATGTGGCCCATGAACTATAGTTTTATTCAGTCTGTGTCTCAAATTCAATATAAGTAAAAATCTGCAGGCATTGTATGAGGGCTCAGTTCCAACCAGTTTTTAAGATCTTCAAAAATTCATAGGCATGATAAGAAATAGAAAAGAGAAAAGCATGGAAATGAAGTGCACAGATAAGTTGTCCTAAAAGTTAGTGTGTTTGTTTTTCTTTGGTTCTGACAAAAAGGGTGGAAACTTTAACTTACTGCTAAGGGATTTGTGTTTTAAACCAAGTACCTGTGTGAATTTTCGTATAAATCACTGAGTTCATCCGTGAAACATTGGCCTAGTGGATCCTACAACTTGGCTACAGGGCGATAGATTATTAATTTCTTTAGTTAGACCACTGACTGAAGTGAATATAGTGGAATTTATGAAAAAGAGTGACAGTCCTGTTTGTGAATATAAACACACGGCAGTACTGGTGGCTTTGTAAGGCAGTAACACTGTGAGACTTTGTTTTCCTTGGAACTCTTCAACTTTCCTGCTGGTGTTGAATTCAGAGGAAAAGCAGATAAATGACATTATTCTTAGCATAGTAAAGGGTTCCCCAAAGCATCATGTCTTGTGGTTGAGAGTGTGGACTTAAACACACTTTTGAAGCGTGTAATGAAGAAGTTGACCCAAATCACAAGGATGCTGTTGAACAAGAATTTGAGTTATTTCAGCTGTCTGATGTACAGTGGGGTAGGCCACAGCCTTGTGATGAAAGGAAGTTGAGAGGTCTGATGAAGAAGCTTTTGCAGAAATCCATTCCTAAACCTCAGCTAAAATTCGGGGATAACTGGGGGTAACTTGGTTTGCTTGAACCATTTTGTAGGGATTTGCCGTATCTGTTTCACGACACGTTTCCCACCAGACCGTTTTGAATCCAGTTCCTGTGTGCAGGTTTCATCTTAAAACTTCCTTTTCAGTCAGTTTTAATTTTATTTGTCCAACAGTTGCTTTTAGAGCATCAGCTGTGATAAAAGGTCTAAAGGTGGGCACGGGACACTTTTGAGGTGTCAAGATTAACTTTTAGTAGTTCCTTTTAAGTGGTGTTTAGAGAAGCTTGTGCTTTGGTCTGTATTTGAAACAGCTTTTCTTTGCACATAGTCATATTTTAAATTGAGTGTTTGGCTGTCATTCAGGAGTCAGAAGCATCTTGAAAATGCTGCCTCAAGGTCATGGGTTCTTTGGGCTGTAAGTTTTTAATAACTGCCAAAAGGGGTATTTTTGCTCCTGGTTCTGACAGCTAAAAGAACCAGATCATCTTATTTTATATACATTGCTCACCGAAGGAAAAAATACTTAAAGAATCTTAGAAGAAACTGGTATTAAAATGACCTAAGTTTGCAAGGCTGGCACCTGGCTCTTTAAAATGTCACCTTGTGCTAATGGAATTAGCAAATCTGTGTCTGTACAGATTTTTCAGAAGACTGTTCTTGGTGGTGGCAGTAATGGCAATTTCTTTCCTTACTCTTGTGTCCCTCCGTCTCTCTGCATTGCTAAAGCAAATTACAGCTCATATTGGTGATGGGAAAGTTGGCAATAAATGTTGACTGAAGAATTGTTACCTAATTATTCCTGTGAAAGCTCCATAATCAAATTACACATTTCTGCTGCAAGCCGCCGGTAGATGTGCAAAAACGTCGATTCTTGTGCAGCCTGTGCTTTGGCACGTAGCAGCTGATCCATGATTCCTGTCTCCACTTCAGGAGGAAACTTCCATTCCTTCCAGAAAAACACGAAAGTATGAGCTTTACTTGGGTTTTGCCTTTTTTTTTTTTTTTTTTTTTTTTTTTTTTTTTTTTTTTTTTTTTTTTTTTTTTTTTTTTTTAAATGGCTTTCTTTACGTTTTGCAAACTCTCAGACCCAGAACGTGAGACTTGTCGCCTCGTCTGCCCTTCTCCACATCATAACAGGGCACATTATGTATATACAGAGAAATACAACCCAATAAATAAATCAAATTAATTTAAATCTTCCCATTTGTAGTTGAGAAGAATCCTCAGGATGAGCAGCAGTGTGTTAGGAATGACTCCTCAGTGCACAGGTCATGCAAAATGACCCAGCGACTGTGGCAGTAAATGGTAGCTGTTTTTTTGTTATTGGCTGCATCATACGAAGGTGAATTGGAGAGAGAATTTGGGGAGAATCTGCCAAATCAAAGCCCACATTGTGCACTGGGTAGTAATAAAGTTTGGGGGCTTAAATGGTTGTGCTCTTTTCCCCGATCATCAATCTGCTCTGGCTTCATTTTCAAATGATGAGTTGGTATTAAATTAAGAAGCTTGTTGATCTGATTGAGCAGACAAGTAGTGAGATGGATAGTAGGGCAGAGGAGACACTTGTTCTCCCCTGGAAAAGTTTCAGCAAAACATTTTGCATTCTGTTATAACAAGAACATCTTCACAGATTCATCTAAATCTTCCAATTTATGCACAGTTTAAAATAACAGATAATATAACTTAAAGTTGGTGCTGTACCTCTTTATGTTGTATTTGGTTAAAGACATCTTCAGTCTTTTTACTTTTTAGTTGAACATTAGTTAGAATCTTCCTGAGTTAAAAGATTTATTTCCTTATAACCTCTTGAGAAATTACCTGGGGAGATTTTTTTCTTTGTTTGTTAGTTTGTTACACAGGTTTTTGTGAAGAAAATCAACCTTCTTTTTTAAACAGAACAGAACACAAAGAAGCTTGCTTTTCTTTGCCAAACAGCCCAAAAAGTCTCACTTTGGCTAAGAAGTGCAAGAAGGTGGTTAACTGTGTGTGTTTGTAAGCACCCCCCCAGTTAACAATCTAAGTTTTATGCCTCCGAAACACATTCATACCCACAGAAATAGGAGAAGTTATTCAATAACACAAGCAATATTATTTTCAGTGGGGTGTGCAATGGAAGAAAATAAGTCTTAATTTTTTTTTTGGCCAAGTGTTACCATGCACAGGCAAAAAGGGGACCTTGAAGTGTAGATAATCACAGTAATGGGTAATCAATAATCCTCTGCTTGCATTAAAAACTATTTCTCAAGCAGCAAGTGAGCAAGCCCGGCATTTTAAATACATAAATGAAGATCCATACACTTCTCTCAAGTAAAGCTCATCATTTCAGTGGGTTTGTTGCATTTTTTTTTCCCCTCCTTTCCACGGGTGTCCCGGCGTGTCTCAGTCGTTAACGAAGCGGTTTTTTTAAGGAGTTGTGTTTTGCAATGCAGAGAGTGGAGGATGCTTTTTATACATTGGTGCGAGAGATCCGGCAGTACAGAGTGAAAAAAATCAGCAAAGAAGAAAAGACTCCAGGGTGCGTGAAAATTAAAAAATGCCTTGTAATGTGACAGGGTAAGTTCTGGAGCGTAACAGGGTTGAGTGGAACGAATCACTTGCCGAATATGAAATGATTGATGGTGCCGTGCAAATCAGGCGTTTGGGGGTTAATTATGATGTAATTTAAGATACGAAATCAATCAGATCTCAGTGTCCTCAATAATATTCCCGGCAAACACCCAGGTGCTATGGACTTGCTTTGTTTCCTGGGGTTGTGATAAGTGGATTAACACAATATATCTCCATCTGTGAAATGGAGACCTGGTTTGGAGCCTGAAGAAGCTGAGGGGGGAAAGTTTTATTAGAATTATACTGCAGATGCTGTTGAAGTGAACATTGATTGATTGTTTCTTCAGGTTGATGAACTGAGGGGAGAAGACCATACAGTTCCTCTCAGATGCAGAAATAGGAGGTTCCTAATTCAGCAAGGCAATATCTGGCTGGTGTACAGGTTTCCTTAGTTCTCAGGCCACTTTTTCCTTGTTTTTTCCCCAGCTTAAAAAATTTACAGTTTCCAGAAATACATTGGTGTTCTTTTATTTTGGTCAGCTATAATATCGTGAGTGATCCAGATTTGGAAAAAGTAAAGTTTCACCTTTTTTCTTTGAGAGCCCTTACAAGGGGGTGAGGGCTTCATTTCCCATTGTGTAAAAGAAAAACTGTTCCCTCTTCAAGGTGTGTTTTCATACAGAGGTGTAGTGGAATTTGATTTGTATCTTTTGTCAGCAGTGAACATTGTTGAGTTTTCGGTGTTTGTTGTTGGGTTTTTTTTTTCCTATACCTT
>NW_020956292.1:460149-462596 GCF_003031625.1 Empidonax traillii | reverse complement strand
TACACATTTCTGCTGCAAGCCGCCGGTAGATGTGCAAAAACGTCGATTCTTGTGCAGCCTGTGCTTTGGCACGTAGCAGCTGATCCATGATTCCTGTCTCCACTTCAGGAGGAAACTTCCATTCCTTCCAGAAAAACACGAAAGTATGAGCTTTACTTGGGTTTTGCCTTTTTTTTTTTTTTTTTTTTTAATGGCTTTCTTTACGTTTTGCAAACTCCCAGACCCAGAACGTGAGACTTGTCGCCTCGTCCGCCCTTCTCCACATCCTAACAGAGGCACATTATGTATATACAGAGAAATACAACCCAATAAATAAATCAAATTAATTTAAATCTTCCCATTTGTAGTTGAGAAGAATCCTCAGGATGAGCAGCAGTGTGTTGGGAATGACTCCTCAGTGCACGGGTCATGCAAAATGACCCAGCGACTGTGGCAGTAAATGGTAGCTGTTTTTTTGTTATTGGCTGCATCATACGAAGGTGAATTGGAGAGAGAATTTGGGGAGAATCTGCCAAATCAAAGCCCACATTGTGCACTGGGTAGTAATAAAGTTTGGGGGCTTAAATGGTTGTGCTCTTTTCCCTGATCAATCTGCTCTGGCTTTATTTTCAAATGATGAGTTGGTATTAAATTAAGAAGCTTGTTGATCTGATTGAGCAGACAAGTAGTGAGATGGATAGTAGGGCAGAGGAGACACTTGTTCTCCCCTGGAAAAGCTTCAGCAAAACATTTTGCATTCTGTTATAACAAGAACATCTTCACAGATTCATCTAAATCTTCCAATTTATGCACAGTTTAAAATAACAGATAATATAACTTAAAGTTGGTGCTGTACCTCTTTATGTTGTATTTGGTTAAAGACATCTTGAGTCTTTTTACTTTTTAGTTGAACATTAGTTAGAATCTTCCTGAGTTAGAAGATTTATTTCCTTATAACCTCTTGAGAAATTACCTGGGGAGATTTTTTTCTTTGTTTGTTAGTTTGTTACACAGGTTTTTGTGAAGAAAATCAACCTTCTTTTTTAAACAGAACGGAACATAAAGAAGCTTGCTTTTCTTTGCCAAACAGCCCAAAAAGTCTCACTTTGGCTAAGAAGTGCAAGAAGGTGGTTAACTGTGTGTGTTTGTAAGCACCCCCCCAGTTAACAATCTAAGTTTGTGCCTCCTAAACACATTCATACCCACAGAAATCGGAGAAATTATTCAATAACACAAGCAATATTATTTTCAGTGGGGTGTGCAATGGAAGAAAATAAGTCTTAATTTTTTTTTTGGCCAAGAGTTACCATGCACAGGCAAAAAGGGGACCCTTGAAGTGTAGATAATCACAGTAATGGGTAATCAATAATCCTCTGCTTGCATTAAAAACTATTTCTCAAGCAGCAAGTGAGCAAGCCCGGCATTTTAAATACATAAATGAAGATCCATACACTTCTCTCAAGTAAAGCTCATCATTTCAGTGGGTTTGTTGCATTTTTTTTTCCCCTCCTTTCCACGGGTGTCCCGGCGTGTCTCAGTCGTTAACGAAGCGGTTTTTTTAAGGAGTTGTGTTTTGCAATGCAGAGAGTGGAGGATGCTTTTTATACATTGGTGCGAGAGATCCGGCAGTACAGAGTGAAAAAAATCAGCAAAGAAGAAAAGACTCCAGGGTGCGTGAAAATTAAAAAATGCCTTGTAATGTGACAGGGTAAGTTCTGGAGCGTTAACAGCGTTGAGTGGAACGAATCACTTGCCGAATATGAAATGATTGATGGTGCCGTGCAAATCAGGCGTTTGGGGGTTAATTATGATGTAATTTAAGATATGAAATCAATCAGATCTCAGTATCCTCAATAATATTCCCGGCAAACACCCAGGTGCTATGGACTTGCTTTGTTTCCTGGGGTTGTGATAAGTGGATTAACACAATATATCTCCATCTGTGAAATGGAGACCTGGTTTGGAGCCTGAAGAAGCTGAGGGGGAAAAGTTTTATTAGAATTATACTGCAGATGCTGTTGAAGTGAACATTGATTGATTGTTTCTTCAGGTTGATGAACTGAGGGGAGAAGACCATACAGTTCCTCTCAGATGCAGAAATAGGAGGTTCCTAATTCAGCAAGGCAATATCTGGCTGGTGTACAGGTTTCCTTAGTTCTCAGGCCACTTTTTCCTTGTTTTTTCCCCAGCTTAAAAAATTTACAGTTTCCAGAAATACATTGGTGTTCTTTTATTTTGGTCAGCTATAATATCGTGAGTGATCCAGATTTGGAAAAAGTAGTTTCACCTTTTTTCTTTGAGAGCCCTTACAAGGGGGTGAGGGCTTCATTTCCCATTGTGTAAAAGAAAAACTGTTCCCTCTTCAAGGTGTGTTTTCATACAGAGGTGTAGTGGAATTTGATTTGTATCTTTTGTCAGCAGTGAACATTGTTGAGTTTTCGGTGTTTGTTGTTGGGTTTTTTTTTTCC
>NW_020956292.1:448433-459426 GCF_003031625.1 Empidonax traillii | reverse complement strand
TTTTTCTTTGAGAGCCCTTACAAGGGGGTGAGGGCTTCATTTCCCATTGTGTAAAAGAAAAACTGTTCCCTCTTCAAGGTGTGTTTTCATACAGAGGTGTAGTGGAATTTGATTTGTATCTTTTGTCAGCAGTGAACATTGTTGAGTTTTCGGTGTTTGTTGTTGGGTTTTTTTTTTCCTATACCTTATTTAGAAAACTGTTTGGATATAAGACTCCAGAACTTCAAAGAGTCTGCTCAGGGAAGGAAATGTTTATCCTCTAGGTGGTACAGACAGTAATTCCAGCAAATCTATTTAGGAAGTTATGGTGGAGAAACAGTATTCCAAAATTATTATGGTACAGTTGTAGTTCAGTGGAGACTTGAGTGGGATAAGAAACCTGGCATTTAGAACACTGTTCTGTGAATAATCAGATTGGATGGTTCAGAGTGTTCTGCTCCTCTTGGAATAGAATTGGACTCTGATCCTTGTGGATTCCTTCTAACTCCAGAATATCCTGTGATTGTTTTATCTTCTTGCTGCCTCCAGGATGCCTTAGTTATATTAGCCTTAGTAATATATACTGAATTACAAGGTAACTGAAAAATTTGACTACCCAAGTTGCTCTTAAGCTGATGCTTTCCAGAGTTCCATTCCTTTGGCTGTCACACAGTAAAGCAGAAGGTACAGAACATCTTTTTCTCCATCTGTGATTTTTCAACCAGCAAGAAGAAAGTTCTGTAACTCAGTGTAAAATCCTCAGAAGAGCTCTTTCTTGAAAGCATCAGAGTTTGTACGTAAAAAGTAGACTGGTTTCTCCAGGGTGTAAATTAGACATCTAGGTAGTGGAATTCAGATTGAGCTCAGTTAACAGTAGAAAGTTTGAATTACAAAAAGTTCTAGATTTGAATTAAAAAATGTCTAGAGTCTTGATTTAAATTCTAATTAAGTGATTTCTCCATAGTAATACAGAGGGGTACAAAATATTTCCTCATGACTGATACATGTATGTATGTAGTATATATTAAAAAAAAAATACAAAAAAAAGGACTACAATTTAAAACTTGTTCAAGGGTCTGTTTTTGGGGCTCGGGTATTTAAGGAATTCTGAATTCCTTATGAATTTGGTGTTTCTTGATAGCTCTTATAGATAGTAACCATGCAAGCACATCTCCAGACATCTCCACGGTCATGGGACCGTGTGGTGCTGCAAAGAAAAGCTGTAGCCAGGAGCAGGCTGTTCTGTGGGAACACTTCTGACATTTCTGTTCCCTCTGCCTTCCTTAGTTGCCCTTTGGAAAAAAACAAATGCCAGGAGCAAACTCTTGTCAATGCACCTTTATTGAGGCAGTGGGGTTTAGTTCTGAGCCTGCTCGAGGAATTGGGAGTTTCTAATCTGAGCCTGGATTTAAAGCACTCATTCAGTACGGCTTAACTTTCCAATGAGCTTGCACACAACAACTCCATTGTTAGGGGGAGGAAGGTCAGCTGCCTGCAGCCCCTTCCTGCTCAAAGAGCAGCCTGGAAAGGTTTGGCCGCCTTTGATCTCACCCCATCGATGCCTTCAGGGACCTTCTGTCAACAGTGTCCACTCCTTACATTTAAAATTTAATGGGCAGGCTGGGAAGTGGAAAGACCTCACTCGATCTCGAGTTCTCCACTTCTGACTCACAAGTGTTCTGTTCAGTAGTTTTGTGTGTCATGTTGGATTAATTACCTGAATTAAAGGTGAATTGTGGCAGGGCCAGACTACTAAGTACATCATCAATAATTAATGATTTACAGAGGTGTAAATGCGAGGATGAAAGCTGAGTCCCTTCTGCAGCCTGGTCTAGGGAAAGCTGTCCCTGCCCACAGCAGAATCACTGAAGATCACTGGGGGATCTTTAAGGTCCCTTCCCACCCAAACCATTCTGTGATTTGCAACATGTTTGAAAGATCATCATCTTCCTAGAGTAAAAATTTCAGCCTTGGATGATCAAGTCGTGTGTTTAAAGGTCCATAATAGTATCTGGATGTTACTTTGTACAAGTTATTTTCTCTGCATTTGTTTTAAGGCCAGTATAGTGAGGAGGAAGGGTTGCTCATTTGAAGACTTAATTTGCAGTGAAAGCCAGTTCTGAGAGCTAGTTCTGGAAGTTTGTGCAGAGATTTTTCTTATACCATTCTTGTGTTCTAAGGAGGAAACCATTCTTCTCTCTGTTGTGATTGATTCTTAATGCTGTCCTCTTTCTTAATACCAAGACCTGCAGTAGAACCAGTTTGAATGACACCATTTCCCTACATGAATATTGCTAAATATCCACTTTGTGCAGTAATGCTGAAGATAAAAGCAAACAGCCCTCCGTAAAATAATACCAAGGGTTTTTAATTCTCAAAGGATTAATGGAGGACGTGACCTGCATTAATTTTATATTGATCAATAGTAATACCTCAGGATGTAGAACAGGTTATTTGCAAGGCCTTGCAATATATAAAAAAAGGGTGCTATTAATATTGGGAGATGACAGTTATATGTAACTGTTCTATGAACTTGAAAGTTTTAATTAAATTTAGCCTATACTGGAAGTGTTGCTTTTTGAGTGAAGCTATTTAACACCTCACTGTTGTTTAGACTTAACATATTAAATTTCAGCACCACTTGGTGTTTGGCTGAAACAGCGAATTAGGAGATTTCTGGCTTTTTGTTGTTGCGTGTTTTTCAGAGTTCACTTCCAGTTCTTTACTGAAGTAGGCACAGAGGAGTAAAACAGAGTGTTCATTTTTACTGGCAGCTTGAAGGGAAAACTGATTGGCTGACAAGAAGGTAGCAAGCTGCCTGCCAGTTGTAGGGCTGAATTTCTAGACCCAGTTCTGCAGTGATCCAGTAACATTATACAGCTATTTCTGATCCCTCGAAAAGTTATCACAAGGAGTGAGGCAGCAAAGAATCAAGGAATTTTTTTTTATATTTGTGATTTTATAACTGTTTCTTCTTCAGTTGTTTAAGGTAAAGACGGACTGTCAGCATGGGTGGTTTACTGGGATTTGAAGCAAGGCCAGAAATTGTTGGAGGCAAATAGATTGTTATATAGTCCGCTGTATAACATTGTACTTGATAATGGTTCATAGCAGGCTCTTGGATAGACTACTCTCTTTTCACCGGTTCAGTTTTTTCAGCTATAATTACCCCCCAAAATAATGAAAAATCTACTCCATGTGAACAAATGTGCGCTTTTGTGTGTGTAGCTGCAGTATTGGAGCCATGGATGTTTTAAGTGTCTGTACATGATACAGCACCAGAGAGAATGTGTTCCACCTGCCTTTAACTCTACAAGTTGAATAGACTTGCTTGATCAGGTAATTAATTTATCACTGGGACGTGGGATTGATTGGATTGATTTGCGTATGTGAAGATCTGTAAAATTGTGGTGTGATTACTAGATCAGCGTGCCTGAGAAATTTTTGATTTGAATATGTGTATTAACCATAATTGTGTCTTTGGTGTTGAATTATTGGTACAAATACTTGAATTTACTTCTCAGAGCTCCACAGAGATTATTAAGGCATAAACTGAAGTAGCTGATGCTTCACAACTTCCCTGTGAGGGTGGGGAGGCCCTGGCACAGGTTGCCCAGAGAAGCTGTGGCTGCTCCGTCCCTGGAAGTGTCCCAGGCCAGGTTGGATGGGGCTCTGAGCAACCTGGGATAGTGGAAGGTGTCCCTGCCCATGGCAGGGGCTGGAATGAGATGATCTTTAAGGTCCTTTCCAACCCAAACCATTCTGTGACCTTATGATAATATATGATCTAAATGTGTGGTATTACCTACCTATGTATATACACACTGTATATATACTGTACTTCTCTAGCTTGAGGTGGGACAACACGTGCCCTCTTGGAGATGGAGAGGAGAGCAGTACACACTAAACTACTTTCCTTACCACATAAATAGTGGAATTTGACCTGTGCTCAAGCCCTGAGCTGGAATTCACCTGCAGGATGCCCTAGGCCCATCTTGGGAACAGCTGGAGAGGAACAACCTGTGGTCAGGATCAATTGTTCAAAGGATGGCAGGCAGCAAAACACCTGCTGATTGAAGCCACTTCACCTGGCCAGGACAGGGGGACACAGGCTGTTAAGTGTTGATCTGATCCTAATGTGTCCACGTTTTGTATCTTTTCAGGGTGTTGATGATGCCTTCTACACATTAGTCCGAGAAATCAGAAAACACAAAGAGAAGATGAGCAAAGATGGTAAAAAGAAGAAAAAGAAGACAAAGACAAAGTGTATAATTATGTAAATACAATTTATCCTTAAGAAGTACTGAAGTAATTTTGTACATTACACTAAATTATTAGCATTTGTTTTAGCATTACTTTACTTTCTGCTTCATGATCCTGTTAGCTTTACCTGAATGCTTGTTTTAAATGACAGTGGAAACGTCATTCCTCTTACAAGTGCCAGTATTCTTTGACTGTTGGTTCTTGAACTAGCAATGCCTGTGAAAAAAAAAAAACAAAACAAAACGAAAAAACCAGAAAACAAACATTAAAAACCACACACAAAAACCTGAGAACTGTCTTAGGACTCTTTGGTGCATGCACAGTTGCTAACTTCCTATTTTTCTTACTGATTGTGAACTTCTGTGTGCAAAGTAAACAATGAAGTGATGCTCTACACGTTCTAACATCCCCTATAAATTTTTTGGGTTTATAAATCCGGTTGGGAAAAAGGACTAGTTAGCAAAAGAGACTCTCATTTCAGCCTTTCCTTTCCTTTAGACTGATTATTGCAATAGAGACCAGAAGCCTTTATAGTCTTCCTGTAGATTTTGCTTCTAGGCATCTAGTCTTGTAGCATTTCAGATCAACTTAAATGAATGTAAAGATAAAAACTTTCAGAAAAAAAAAAAGTTTCACTGCAATTTGTCACAGTCACTCCTTAAAGACTCTATTTTTTCTAAAAAAAAAAAAAAAAAAAAAAAAAAAAAAAAAAAAAAAAAAAAAAAAAAAAAAAAAAAAAAAAGACAACAATGCACATCTGGCAATGGAAAAAGTAAAAGTTCTAATTAGGTTGATTTGCTATTGTTAATGCATTGCTTTAAGACCTTCACTGACTTTTTGTGTCTGAAGACCGAGGTGAAATCCCCCCCCAGTGTCAAACCTTTAAGTAGCTTTGTTCTGTAGGTGCAGGATTTCACCCTTAGTGTCTCTAGGAAATACTAAAAAGCCTTAACAGATAAATTGATTCAAATTCTTAGGTTAATTCATACATGGACCCAGAATTTACCATAAGAATTAAATCAGAATTAATGCTAAATTATATAGTGGAGTAAAACCATTCTTCCCCCCCCCACCCAAGAGTGGCATTAAATATTTCTAGATGCCCAAGTTTTGTGTAAAATAGGGGAGAAATCTTAAATTCTAGTAACATCAAATGAGTGAATGAATGAGTTGAATTTAGCTGCTTCATGCAAATAATTTGGGAATCCACTATTCCATGGAAATGGTGTGGAATTTGCACAAACTGTCAGCATGGTTTCCAGAGTCAGTGTTGTTTGTGTGATGTCCGTGAAGTACTAGTTTTGTTGCACAGATTTAATGGTTGGTGAGTGGCATTCCAGTGTCTATCATGAAGCTAGGCCAAGATTTTAATGTTGTCTTTCTCTGTGATTTAAGTTCTCTTGTGATTTTGTTTTCCCTTCCCCTCCTTTTTTTTTTTTTTTTTTGTTTTGTTTGTTTGTTTGTTTTGTTTTCTGATTGGAATTAATGCAAGGATTTTTGTAGGAGCTTTCACTTTTTGGTACTGCAGTAGCCTAGTTATTCTGCACTGAAGTACGAGCCAGTAGTCCCAGTGTTGCCAGTTCCTGTTGTCTCGCTGTAAATGTGGAGTTGTTTGTTCCATTAGAGCTTTGGTCCCTGAAGGTTCACTTCTTCATAGTAGCCAAACTCAGCTGCAGGGGAACATCTGAAGATGTGGCTCTAGTTCAGGACACTGGACTGGAAAGCTGGGAACAGGGAAGAGCAGCATTGCCCTAAGGTACACCTAAACAATTCCATGGAAATTTTACACAGGTATGTAAAAATTGCACTGTGTAACTCGGACCATTTGTGTGATGCCAAAGGTGCGGCTGCCTGAGAAAAGTATTATTTTGCTTCTACAAAAAAAAAAAAAAGAAAAAAAATTCCCAGAGTGACTGTTGGAGGTGGAGAGCTGCAAAGCTGGCAGGGGAACACATCCTGTATGTTCTTTAATTTCCATGTGGCTGAGGGAAATCGTGGTTTCCCCCACACCCTTCACCAAAACCCAAAGCCCCTTTCCCTCCTTTCAGCTTCAATGTGAAACGTAGATAATGAAATATTCTGAAAAACAGCAACAGGAGAACCTAATGTTGTACTGTAAGGACCAATAAGAACGGATTCTCGATGCCACAAAGTGTTTCAGAGCTTCCAGGGTTAAAATGTGTTGGAGACAGTTATTTGCACATTTTAGGCACTCTTGACTATACAAGAAGAAAGTAGCAAAAGTTGATAGTATGCCTTGAGCAAATGGAAGTAATCTTAGGGTTGCTTTAATTTTGGTAACTGAGTCACACTGCATGTAAAATTAGGGCTGGTCTAAAATTCTGACGTTCATTTAACCAAAAACTCTTAGGAAATTGTAGCTGAAATGTCTTATTCATCGAATGTGGATTTATATAGCTCTACTATAAAGCTATATATAAGCTAGTGTTGGGGTTTTTTTTTTCAGCAAATGTGATCTGTAGCTGCCAGTCTGATTAAATTAGTACAAAATCCATTTAGATTAGCCCTTTAAAAAAAATAAATAAAAAAGCCCACAACCAACCCCCCCATGCTTTCCCAGAACATCCCTGGGTGCTTGTCTGTCCTGAGAGCAACTACTGAAGGAGCCCATAAGTCACTGACCACGTTCACCTGTGGAATCGCCACGTGTCAGGGAGTAACACCTTCTTACAGCAGCTTTAATGTGACCCTGCTGAACACCTGCATCGTTGGTTTGCTCCAAACTCAATTCTTCTGACCAGTTTCACTGCCCTAAACTTCTTTTTTTTTTTTTTTTTTTTTTTTTTGTTGCTAACTGAGAAGTGTGGACTTGGTCACAGTAACAGGATGGGTAAATACTGACACACACAATCTTCTGCTCTTGTCTGTACTATGAAGCAATACAATTATTACCTTCAAAGACCATCAAACTGTAAAACAAATCATTTTGTCTCAAGTTTACATAAAGCTACATAGATGGTAAATCTTTCCTAACATTTCTTTATTCCACTGTCTTGTGTTTTCATGTTGAAAATACTTCTGCTTTTTCCTCTTGAGTGCCAACTTCTTACTAGAATGACTTCTTAATGTAATATGTTTACCTGGAATGTATTTTAACTATTTTTGTATAGTGTAAACTGAAACATGCACATTTTGTACATTGTGCTTTATTTGATGTGGAACATATGCAGTGTGATCCAGTTTTTCCATAAATTGGTTGTGTGACCTAGGAATGTTGGTCATGCCAGATATTAAGTTAAAAAAAAAAAAAAAAGGAAAAAAAAAAAGACCACTGTTTGTTTTTAAATTTTTAATGTTTTTAGGAGTACGTGCTGTGAGGTGATCTGGAATTTGTCATTTTTTTGTCAAACTGTACTGCTCCTATTTATTGTAATGTAATAAAAAATAGTTATTGTGAGTTTCTGTCCCAGCTTCCTTTTTCTCTGCGAGAACGTCGGTGCCTCATCCCGGTAGTGGAGCACGCCATGAACTGTGTGAGTGTTGGGAATTGTTCTCCCTTTATTTCTTGCATTTCTTCAGGTGCTGCCTGTCCCAGAGGTGCTGCCCCTGGGTGTTCCCTGCCTCTCACAGGGGAAGGTTTGACTGCACCCGATTTCCGAGGAGCTCCTTTGATGTGGAGGGGCTGCTTTTCCCATCGGTGCGGCCCTAGAAACTGAAGTGCGGTTTCGTCACGCAGCAGTGTACCCTGCCATGTTTTTTTAAATTCTCTTCTAGGATTTTGTGTGTGTGGAGGGAATTTTGTGTGGGAATGGATCCCTCCCGCTGCCTCCTCCTCAGCAGTGATCTCAGAAATGCTCCTTAGGCCCCGACAAGGAGCACCTGGGCTGAGCTCCTCCTAAGTCTACCAGGAACACTGTTCCCACCCACCTTAACAAGCTGGTTTTAAACCAGCCTTGGAAACTTAACTTTTCTTGCCTGAGTGGAGCAGCATTTCTGTTATCAAGCTTTCAAAGAAAGTTACCGACGCGACTTGTGGTCAGGATGAAAAATTACTGTGACTAAATCCAACTCTCTTGTGGATGTGTAAGCAGCAGTCCTGAGGAAGATTCTGGGAGCTCTCCTGGAACACACCAGCACCTCCCTCTGAGTGAGGCCTCTCAGAGCCACTGAACTCTCCAGTTTGCTGTGTTTGGAGCAGCAATGGCACTGAATTCCAGGGGAATTTTTCACAGGTATATACTTCCTACATGCCCCTTGAGGTCTGGGTGAGTGTGGATATCCTACAGCAAATGTTCTGTGAATGTTGCTCTCCTAAATTCTTAAGTTCTTTGGTTTTGTAAATGAAATAGGCCTATGAGTTTCTGTCGTGCTCACGGTCAATGCTGTATGAGCCTTCTGTTAAATTGTTTAAATCAGGGTGTCAATTAAGTGATGTTAAGTTTAAGTGCTGTTAAACTGTTAGGCCTGAACCACTGGTCAAGTCTGGGGCTAAGTCTGGCAAGGGGGTCCAGCCTGAACATTCTGACTCCTCAGGAGGATCTTCATTATTTCTTATATCCTTCCCCTTTTCCATCCTCAGCCTCCACACAGATAATTTTTGGTTGACTATAGGTTTAGATTGATTCATTTTAGACTTTAGTTGGCTTTTTTTTCTCTGTCTGTTTTAACATCTAGTGAGTAGTGGAGTGAATTTTGCCAATGGACTTTGTCACGCGTTTATATTAAACTTGTGCCAGCAGTTCTTTCAGTAACCCTAAAATACTTATTTGTGACAGTGTGAAGACTGGCTATTGCCAACAGCTCTGCTGCAGTCATTCCTTACCTATATTTCAAAGATTATTTCTATCTCCAGTGTCATTTAGTTGGTGGAAACACCAACCAACCCTACAAGGTACAGAGTATCAGCTCTGGCACAAGTCTGTGCGAGTCGAGCCAAGGCCTGCAGAGATACCCTGGAGCAAACAGCCATGGCCAAGCTTCTCTTCCCAGGGCAAAGATCAAGTTTTCCATTCCTGCAGCAGTTACACAACACCAGAAATTAGCAGTAGCAGAAATTGCCTTCAGGGTCCACTTGGCTTCAGCTCAAACCACTGCTGTTCAAACTCCCCCCTGTCCTGACCCCGAAGTCATTCTCCTAACATGGGAAGGTGGTGCCTCTGCAATTTAAGCAGATGAGGTTAAAAACTTTAGGAATTGACTTTCAGAGAATCACAGAATTGTCAAGGTTGGAAACAACCTCTGGAGATCATCCAGTCCACCCCCCTGCCAAGGAAGGGGTACCTGGAGCAGGTGACACGGGGACACATCCAGGTGGGTTTGGGATGTCTCCAGAGAGGGAGACTCCACACCCTCCCTGGGCAGCTGTTCCAGGGCTCTGCTACTGGTAAGTGCAAAGAAGTTCTTTCTCATGCTGAGGAAAAAATTCTGGTGTTTTAGTTTATGGCCACTGCTCCTTGTTCTGTCTCTGGGCACCACTGAGAAGAACCCGGCACCCTCCTCTGACCCCCACCTCAGAGATATTTATATGCATTGATGAGATCCCCTCTCAAGTCCTCTCCAGAATAAACAGGCCCATAAGTTTCCCCTCATAAGACATACTCCAGACCCCTAAACATCTTTGTGGCCTCCACTGGACCCTTTCCAGTAGCTCCCTGTCTTCCCTGAACTAGGGAGACAGAACTGAATGCGATACTCCAAATGTGGCCTCACCAGGGCTGAGTGGAGAACTTTACTTTTGAGAAGGTGAGTGGAAATCAATCATTCAATGCAGAGGACTTTCAAGTTAAGCGTCCAAGTAACAAGCATTAGCACTTTGAACTGACATTCAAGCAGTTATGAGGTAAGAAGAGCTTCTGTTCAACATATATTTTGAAGTGTGCAAAGTGAAGAGCTGTGCAACCACCCCTTCCTGCAAAATCCTTTCACACCTTTTTTAGAGAAAACACAACTCAAGCAACTGCTTGAGGGGAAGCAAAAGTCCTAACTTGTACCTTTAAGAGGGGCTGGAAGGAATTACATTTCATTTCTTTTGAGGTTACATCTCCTTTATTGTCAGTTTTCGTGGATGTGCTGGTTGCACGCGCAGTCACTGGTTGTCATCGCTGTAGTAGCGCTGTTTCATGGCTCGGTATTTCCTCAGGAAGTACAGAGCCTCCAGCTCCTTTATAACGAATTCTCCCCGTGCAATTAGTTGCTTAATTTTCTCGGGGTCTTTCTCATCCTTGTGTTTCAGGAAAGCTGCTTTCAAACGGGTTCTAAAGTAGTCTGCTCCTTTGGGGTACTCCCTTCCAAGGTACAGCAGCTTGGAGAGAAAAAAAAAAAATGACGTGTTTTTAAGAAACTGAGTGTGCAGTGAAAGAGGTTCATTTTCTGGTTAAGGAAGGTGCTGGTGGCATTTAAGACACTTACATTTTTGTACAGTCTCACCACTTCACCTCTTAAAGAATTGGCCATTGTCACATTTCGGTGAACTCTTTGTTCTTGTCTGATTGGTTTGGTTTGGTTTTTTTTTACCTGAGGGATAATCAGTTGGACATTAGCCTTGCCTGGGAGTCAGTAAACCCCAGCCTCCTCCTCCTCCTCCTCCCTAGGGCTCCTGTATCCTACTGAGTCCCCTTGGCTCTAACTCCTTATTTTCTGGTTCTACTCTGTCTCTTCCACTTTTGGCTTCCTAATTTTTGTTCCATTTAGCTGCTCTTTCTCTTCTCTCTCACCTCTGATGGAAAACAAGAAACTTCCAAAAGCTTTCAACCACTGTGGCACTTTGTGCTGTTCATCAGCCTCTTCCTCA
>NW_020956292.1:446664-448226 GCF_003031625.1 Empidonax traillii | reverse complement strand
CCCCTTGGCTCTAACTCCTTATTTTCTGGTTCTACTCTGTCTCTTCCACTTTTGGCTTCCTAATTTTTGTTCCATTTAGCTGCTCTTTCTCTTCTCTCTCACCTCTGATGGAAAACAAGAAACTTCCAAAAGCTTTCAACCACTGTGGCACTTTGTGCTGTTCATCAGCCTCTTCCTCACATCCCCACAGTCCCTCTACCTGCTGGCCTGGCAGTTTCTCTGTAGTCTGCTAAAGAACCATATCTTCATATATACAGTGTTAAATATATAAAAATATATTTATAATATCTATTTCTTAATATTAAATATATTATTAAATATATTAAATATAACAGATGCATTTATATTGACTATATTTACATATTCTATATTTAACAGTTACAATAGTCACAATGTTTATAATAATGGTTGTTTGGATTTATATATTTTATATATTTGTGCATTTTTATGTAGTCCCTATATTTATATGCTATATATATTCATATATACTCACATTTTGTATAGTTAATAAATTTGTACATTATATATTTACATACGTATATATGTACATATATATGCATACATACATGTGTAATGCATATATAATACATATATTTATAAAATACATATACTGACGTATATAATACTGACATATATAATACATATATATACATATAATACATAAATATATATAATACATTTATATCTATATCTAAACATATATATATATATGAATTCATATATGTATGTGTATACAAATAAATATATATAGGAATTCCAGCAACTGCTGCATTCCTAAATTTTGCTGTTTTTAAAACTGTTGAAGTGCATTACAAATTGAGGCCAGTTCACGCTGGCAAAAAGACAGGTTAAGGTAAAAAGACAAACAATGCTTCAGTAACAAAGCAGTTGGTGTTTATTTATGTAAACACAGAAGGGCCTGGGTTGGAGGGCACCTTAAAGCCCATCTCGTTCCAACCCCCTGGCACGGACAGGGACACCTTCCACTAGCCCAGGTCGCTCAGAGCCCCATCCAGCCTGGCCTTGGACACTTCCAGGGATCCCAAAACAAACGGGGCATCCCAAACCAAACCGCAAACGACCCGGATTGCTGGATCCCAGCCCAGCTCCGGGCCCCGTATCCAGGCCCGTGCCCGGGGGCCGCCGCCTCCCCCTTCGCTGTGTCCGCGATCCCGGCGCCTCCCGCCCCGCTCCGCCCGGAGCCGATCCCGGTTCCCCCCGCGATCCCGGGAGGGCCGGGCCAGGGTCTCACCCGGAGCCGCCGCCAGGCCGCGTCAGGCGGGGCCGCCCGCGCTGCGCATGAGCCGGGGGCGGAGCTGCCGGGGGGGATCCCGGGATCCCAGGGGAATCCAGGGATCCGAGGGGGAACCAGGGATCGGAGCGGCATCCCCCGGGAACCGGGCACCGCCTCATGGTGCGGCGGGCAAGGGACGGGAAGGGCCGGGAAGGGCCAGGTGGTGGGAATGAGGAGGTGGTGGTGGTGGTGGGGTGGGGTCATCCCCGGACCGGAGTGCTGCTCATCATCTGAAGTACGTGGGAAAATGTATATCCGAAGGTATATG
>NW_020956292.1:434250-446346 GCF_003031625.1 Empidonax traillii | reverse complement strand
CACCGCCTCATGGTGCGGCGGGCAAGGGACGGGAAGGGACGGGAAGGGCCAGGTGGTGGGAATGAGGAGGTGGTGGGGTGGGGTCATCCCCGGACCGGAGTGCTGCTCATCATCTGAAGTACGTGGGAAAATGTATATCCGAAGGTATATGGTGGAGGGGGAAAAAAAAAAAAAAAAAAAAAAGATTTAAGAGTGCAAAAAAACCCCCCACTTGTTTTTCCTGCAGTCCCCAGTGCCGTGCCGTGGTTTGTTGTGGATTTCCCGGCGTGACACCCGGCTTGGGAGGGAGCTCGGGCTTTGTCGCCACGGCCGCTCCGTGGTGATGACAAACCTCATCCCTCCCAGGCTCAGCCTGCCCGCTCCTTCCTCCCCTTTTTGTGTCCCCGCGTGGGTCATTAATGGCCCCGCGGTCACGCGAGTTCACCGGGCGGCGTTCGGGCCGGGAAAGGTTAAATTGGTAAAGAAATGGTTTACTGCTGGATGTTCTGGCACTCTGGGAGCTGTTCTCGTTTCCTCGCAGTTGTCTGGGGAAGTCCCCGAACTGCGTTTCTCCGGGTGCGGTTCCCCGGCTGATGGCGGAAAAACTCGGTGGTGTTTCTGTGGCATCGCACGATGTAATTCAGTGTTATAATTTAGTGTTATTTGGATCGGCACACGGTGACATTCGATGAGTTCAGAAAATACTGGGAAAAACATTTTACTAAACTGGGTCCTACCCTAAAATACATATTTCACGTGCATCACTTTTTTAACTGTGAGAATAAGTAAAGTCACTTCTTAAATCATAGGGGTAATTTAGCCTGATAAATTACGAGGGTCTGTAGTCATGTGTTGGTGGCTGATATTCTGCAGTACTGAAGTTACAGTCATTACAGTTTTTCAATAGTTAACCTCATCTAATTTTACTGAGTAGTTGTATTTTCTAATTATTCTTTTACAGTTGATACCCTATTCTCTGACGTTCACTTTCTTTTTTTGTTTCCCCCTGATCCTTTAGGGTCCCAAATCGAAAAAAAAGGTAGGTAGGCAGAAACATGCTCTAGTTCATTGTTGCATTTATATTTTTAATCTGCCTTTTTTTTTTTTTTTTTTTTTTTTTTTTTTTTTTTTTTTTTTTTTTTTTTTTTCCCTTGAGACAGTTGTTCAGGGTTAATTGAATTTGAAGGAGGAACTAGATTGTATAAATTCATCCCATGGATTATTCTTAATTTGATAATAATGAATTTATCCACCCCCCACCATCTCAGTCTTGTCAGTGTTATGTTGTTATAAGAATGTGAAAAGAAATGGAGTAAAAAGTGACTACAAGTAACTGAAACAGGCAAATTTCCTTTTTCACTTAAAGTCATCAAAGATTTATTTGTTTGTTTGTTTAAGTGAAAAAACCCTGATTCTTCCCTGAAATTTAATGAGTAGGACTGTGGGGTTTACTGATTCTATTTCAGGATAATTTTGCAAAGAAATGCTTTGGTAACAAATGTGCTGAGATGCCCTCAAACTCTGATGGGTATGTGTGTGTTGTTGGCACTAAATTGTTACTACTGGTTGTGTTCCAGCTTCGTGATAAGCTCTGTATTCAAAGTTACCCTTATCTATGTATTTACATGCAAAGTAGTGTAAAGTGAAGAGCTCTCCACGTAGTTATTTATATGTGAAATCAGAATCAGAGTCTGAAATAACAGCATTTGTAACACGATTCGTGCGTGAAAAAGGATCAGGATGTATTTTCTTGGTGTATTTTTTTTTTTCATCAATACCTTGCCTTTCAGCCTGAGTTCAGGCTGCTGTCGCTCTTAGGCTCCAGCATGTAGAGGAAACAATGTGGAATATCGTGGTTTGTTTCCTCGTGTGTCAAAAAAAAATAGCTTTATTTGCCCCACTCGTAAACAATAATGTTGTCTGTGAATTAATTTTGCAGCTTGGATCCAGTTATCACATTTTTATGTGTATCATCCATAAGAAATCTGTGAATGCTGTGAATTACAGGACAAAAGTCAGTGTTCTGTTTTGGTTCATCTGTTACGTGACAGTAGATTTTGCGTGTTATTTGCCTTGCCTTTTATTTTTATCAACTATATACCCAGACCTCAAAGAACTGATACACTGATTTCTGAGAAATCCAAATTTAAAATACATTTTTTTTTCTAGGATTAGGCCAGAGGTTGAATAGTGGACTGTGTGGAGTTGCAGTGAGGATTTTATAACAGAAAAGAGAACTCTTTGTTGCTTGTCTTCTGAATTAGATGCTTCTAAATGCCAGACTTGCCCCAAAATACATTTCCCAGTATTTCCCAAAATATTTGAAGTTATAACATCTACTTTCTTAGCCAGTCTACCTGTTATTCAATTTCTACATTAAAAACAGTATTCTCCCATTGTGGCCATGTTTGGATATGTCTAGCATAGAATAATATATTAATTGTAAGAACATATATTACATAATGAAAATGAGAATAAAATGGAATCCAGCATGTTTATTGCCATTCTGGGGGTTTCATTCAATGTGTGGAGAGTTTAAAATATTAATTCAGGGATCACATTAGAAGGGCAAATTTATAGAGTTATGCACCTCTCAAAATGTATTAAAATAACACTTGACTTTTTTTTTTTTCTTTTAATTTACTGCACACATGAAGCCTGGTGGCAAAAAAGCTGAAAAGAAAGAAGAGGAAGGGAAGAAGCTGACTGAGGGAGGTATTGTGCACTTCATTTATAGGGAATGGTGATGGGCAGGTAATTTATTTTAAAGAAATGTGCAGGAAGTCATTTTTTGAGCTACATGTGAATTGATATTTCTGTTCCACAAACACGGGTGGGTCCTCTCTGTTTTCTGGTGTGAGCCAAATTCTGTGTTGGTTGACCCCACTTCTCAGTTTCCCATCAGAGCAATCAACTCTCCTCTAGTTATTTCTCCTGCAGTTAGGAACTTGGGAAGAATTAACTTGCCATTAATTCATCCTGGTGGGGGCTTGGGCGTGCTGTGACTGCTACTGAGTGCTTACTGATCACCAGTAGCCCTTTGTGGGTGGGAGCAGCAGCTCAGGCAGGTTTGGGAACTGCTGTTGCTCTCACCTCAGTGCAACACTGATAACCTTGTCATGATTTCCAAGTAGGTGGGGAAGTTCAGGTCTCTGTTAGGGAACCTCTGGGTTGATGTTCCTGCTCAGGCTGAAGGCTTAGAGGTTGAAATCGATTTTAATTTTCACATCCTCTGTAACTTTCTAATCCTTATGGCAGCAAAGAGAAGCTTTGCTGGGATGGGGAGCAGCTGATCCTGACGAGGATTTCAGTGAACAGGTTGAAATTGTAGGGAAAAAGAGGGCTTGTTGATCCTTGTCTTGTCTCCACTTGTATCATCACAGGCTGGTGGGGCAGTGCCGTAGATAGTGTGTTTTAATGCTGTGATTCAAATTAATTTGACTCGTGGGAGTGCTAAACATTCACGCTGCTCGTTTGAAGCTTGTTCTGTCCTTACAGTTAATAACAAAATCACTTGCCTGGTTTGATGAAGCAAAATACAGTTATGCTCTTGATCTATTTCCCAATCTTCAGATGAAGCTGAACAAGAAGAAGCAGCAAGACTTGAGAAGGAGAGACTCCATCGGGAACTCATGGCAAGGCTGGAGGCAAAAGTTAGTTTGTCCTCACTGAAAAAAGCTAATCCTATTTCTAAACTTGAGATGAGGCCTGTAAAACATTAGTGAGAGAATAGGAATTAATTTCTTCCTGTACTCACTGTTGGGAACAATAGAGAGGACAATTTCCAGCTTCCATGGATTAACATTAGTCCTAAAATCCAGCCAAGGCACTGGGAGATGAGATCCCACAAATTGAGGAGGTGCTGAGCTGGATTAGTGATGAAACATAGTGCATGTGAAGTCAAAGAAAATTATGCTGATTTTTTTTCCTCTTTCACTAAGCAAATATCTGGCTTAGTGTTGCTTTGATTTAGAAAAATATGTGAGAGAGTCTTGCCTGGTTTTGGTGCATTTAAATACATGAACTTTTGTGATATGTGATATACCAGTTTGAATAAAAGCCCCTTTTTTTTTCCCCCTTTCCACTATGCTTTCAACTGAATGTATTTTTTGTGTTCCCCATAATTATATTTGGTACAGCTGCAGCAAGAAAGTATTGGTATAAATTCCTTAATTGGTTACATATTGGGGCAGATACAGTGATTTGTGTGTGTATATATGTGGGTGTATTAGACTATTTATATTTAATTTTCTGATAAGACTAGAATTCAGAACAAAAACTGACTGGTAATATCTAAATTTTTTTTTTCTGTTTTCAAAGAAAAAAAGACATTTACAACAGATATATTTCTTTCTTATTTTTTTAAGAAAAAGTCATTCTTGCCTATGCCTTTTGTACTTCGTAGATTATGTTGTTCCCCTAGGGAGAAGATGAACTTAAAATAATAGAAATTATAAGGGGGAAAAAAAAATCAAATAATCTTGCACACATTTTTCCAGCTTATGCTTACATTTTTTAGCAACTCTCATTAGGATGGTGGTAGGGAAGCTGTTCAAGAGAGAAGTTAACAATGATACGACACGTTATGTTTATTGTGTGGCTCAGCTTGGCAACAAATGTGATTACAATAACATATTGCAAACTACCAGAGTCTTCCCAATTGAATGCTTCATTAAAAAAAAACAAGTTACCGGTGTTTGGATTTGTTTAAATAATATATCGGTCCAATATCCCAAATATTTGTTTGCTTTATGTAAAATAATTGTAAGACCTAAGCCAAATATTTAACTCTGTTTGAGAGACAAATATATATATATATATATGTATGTATTTTAACAGTACCAAGAACAAAAGGAGTCTGAACAAGCAGAACTTAATTCACTGGAACAGAAGTTTCTGTCTGCACAGCAGTGGAAAATGGATTATAGAGAACACGAAAAGGTAATTTTTCTTGCCAAAATCCCTTGTCCTTCCTTTCTTTCCTATTTATTTAATTCATTTTACTTTTAAACATTTCCCCCAAAAAAGCTCTACTAGGGCTTAAATATTTTTTAATAGATTTTGGGACAATTGACATTTGTTTCAGTGGGAGATTGGCCAAAACTTCAGAGCTGGAGATGTGAAAATGCAGCTGAGGGTCAATATCTGCAGTTTAGGGGAGTGGTTGAATTGTCACACAATGGTGTTATGTACCTGTAAAGTTAAATTTTAAGTAGTAAGGTATAGAAATACAGTGGTAGAACATTTCTTTTGTGTAAATGCGTCTTGCAGACCCATCACTCAGTACCAATAATGTGAAATTTGGTCAGTTTGGCTCCAGGTGAGGTTAAATGGACTTGTGGCCAGAAGGGTTTTTCTCTTTGTCCTGTTTATCACTTAATCCTCTTAAAGCCTCTGCAGAACAAATTTAGAATCATAGGATAAATCATGTTAGGGAGCACTTCTGAAATTCATGTAGCTCAGCCTCCTGCACCAGGCAGAGCAAACTCTGAGGTTTTTATTAAGGTGCTCAGTTGGGTTTTGACAATTTTAAGGTTGTTCATACATACCACAGTGTCTTCAAGCAGCCACCTTGACAGCTTTACCACTTTTTCATTTTTCTTTATATGCAATAACCATTTTTTCCTTAAGTGCAGTTGTCATTTCCCTGTCACAGCTTGTGATCGTTGCCAGTTGCCGTTTGTGGATGATTCCAAAAGTGTTTCTTGGAAGGAGAAACGTTAAAATTTTCTGTTTTCAAAAGTAAGGGCAAAATAGAATGACTGTTTTTAAAATAAATCTTCTGAGAAAATACTTGTAGATTTTGGCAAGTACCAGGGTTTGTGTTAGTCTGTTGTTAACAATATTTAGGGCAAAAGAGATATGTAATATCATCAAACGCTGAGTTTCCACATGGATTTCTGTAGAATTTCAGTTCAGATGAACAGATATATTTACAATCTATCATAGCATTTATCCTTTTCCTCAGAGAACAAGTGCTGTTCTTTTTAAGGATGTGGTGATGAAAGTGAAGCTCTCTTTTAAGTGCAAAGATGTAAAAAAAAAAAAAAAAGGGAAATCAGATATTTTAATTACTGAAGACTGATCAGTCTTTTGTACAGGAGTTTCCAGGGCACTCAGCACTCACCTACTATTGCTTTCTTAGAAGTCAGTGGAAATGCTTGTGGAAGTGGCTGGGAATGCAATTATACAAATGTTTTTGCTTTAAAAGGTCCATTTTACTTTGTAATGCAATCTTCAGTAACAGGGTGCTATTAATCTTCACAGCAAACAGGGAGGCAATGTTTCCTTAATAGCCTATTATATGGATGAAAAAAATTACATTATAGGTGATAAATTGATCCCATGAGCCAATGCTAGGCTTATGTTTAGCATTAAGTGGGTTTAGTCTGTCACTAATTTTTTTCTTTCCACCACTTATAAGACCGAACAATAATTGATTTGAAAATAAAATTATTTAAAAAACCCCACAACCCTAATCTAGGATTTAACATTGGCCCCAGAGGTTTCTGTAAGAGTTCAACTTGGGCTGGTAAGGGGGAGGAAAGCTCCATTAGAGGCAGAGAAAGGAGGAATAAACATGTTGGAGTAGAGGCTCTTAAGCAGCGTTGTTGCCAGCGTAGGAATTTTCAGTTCTACCGGCATCACCTGGCCTGAGAACCATCTGCCTCTTCCCCCTGCGCTGGTTCCTTTTTTATGCTCTCAGCCATTTATTCTTTCAGCCCCTCATTTGTGGCAGGTGCTGAAATAATTGCTTTTGTAGGCAAACTCTGCCCAGGAGAACAGAAACCAGTGATAAATAAGCCCAAACAGCAGGTGCTGGGTGGGCAGAACTATCTTTAAACATTAATATCAAAGTAGGCCATTTGTTTGCTGGCGTAGGGACAGGCCAAGTGGTGCTGGAATCCCACTTGGATGCATTTAGGTGTGAGTGTGTCACTGTAATTGTCTTCCAGAACCCCCCTTTTTCCTATGATATCAATAGTGCCTTGCACCTCGTACCTGCATCCTCTTTTCCTTGTTTTTTGGGTTTTTTTTTGTAGTGGGAGCATTACCTCAGCTGTGATGGAATTCCTGACCCAACTGTACCCCAGGAAATCAACACCTTCATGAGCTTGTGGCGTGAAGAGGGAGATGAGGACGTTCAGGTTGTGATGGAGAAGGGGGAACAGGTGCTAAATGTAAGTGTTAAAGTGGTGTAGTTTGGTTTCAACTCATCATATCCCTAACAGTCTCCTCCCTCTAACTATTTTCTTCCTTTTTTTTTTTTTTGTGGCTGTAACCTTCAAAACCTCAAAGTTTTCCTTCAGTTTTTACTTTTTTTTTTTCCATTACAGATTGATTGTTCGCCCTCAAGAAATTGTTTATTGACTTTAAATTTGAATTTCGGGGGTTTGAGTGCAGCGTTCCTTACTCTGAGCTCCAGCATCCCGACATCCATCTTCCCTTCCACTTTAAACAACCTTGAGGGCAGAGCACATAAAGCTCATGTCCTAAATAAATGCTTCGGTGGGCAGCAGCCCCACTGTGTAAGACTTGAGCCAGCAAAAATACCATGTAAGAGCAGGGTTTCCCAAAATTGATGGTTGCCAATCCTTGATGGCTCGTGAAGCAATTTTAAGCAATTGGGGCCTACTCTGTAAATGTAGGGGTTTATTTTCATTTCGATTAGAATTTTAGGGGTTAATTTTCCTTTGTGCTAACTTTATGAGTATATATATAACTATATAACTTTATAATGCTGACTTCTTCAGGAAGTTAAATGGGGTCTTGCAGAATTTGAGGCTGAAAGCTCCATGTGTAATACAGGTTTTATTGAGCTGGTTTGGTTCTGAGCTGTATTTCCTATCTAGCAATTCCTGTTAGGTGCCACAATTTGCACCTTCCACATCCTGCCTTTGTCTGTGCTAGTCCTTTCCAAGAATTTCAGCTGATAACTCCTCCTGGCAAGGATTTTTCTGATAATAATTACATCAAAACGTAACTTCTCTATGCCTTTCTGCTTATTTATTTATTTGGGGTTTCACAGTTGAGATCATTGCTACAGAAAAACAACGGTTGCAAAAATAAACTCATTTTGGATCAGAAGGCTTCATTGTATGATCAGTCCAGGTCAATAAATGATCTGTGGTTGTAAGCTGAGATTTCACAGCCCACAGGTTAAGGAATGAAGGAATTGGATCAGAGGAATGAAGGCAGACACACACCTGAGCCTGGAATTTCCAGCGCTTTGACTGTCTAGCTGAAAAATGCTGTCTTAGCACAATGTCCTAGAGATATAATAAAAAAAGACTGTAACTAAGATTTTTTTTTTTGAGGTATAAAGGAAGCAAATTTGCCTCATTTTTTATGACAGAACAGACACAGTACATTAAGAGTGGTGTCAAAACAGAGATCCTTTTCCCACACGTAATGTCTTCTAGTTAATTGAGAAGTTGCAGCTCCTTTTAATGGACACCCCATCCAGTGAGGTGACAGCAAAAGAAGCAGTCCAGTACCAGGAATCTATTGTGGAACTGCAGAATCTGCTTCATCAGAAGTACAATGAAGCTACACAGCAGCTGCTGAAAGTGAGTAGGATGGACTGCTTTGAATTTGTGATGTGGGCAAGTGCCCATGTTTGAGTCTCAGACCGTCACAGAGTCTGAGTCTGTGGCTTTCCAAATTTAGCACTCGAGTTTCCAAGTCGTGTGTGTGGCACACACCAGGCTTGGAATTCTTCAGCACTCCTGGGAATCTGAACTTCTCATCATTAAGTCACTGAAGATTAAATTGTGGTGAGATTTGGAGGTGTTGGAAGCAAGGGGGTTGCTGTATGAAATTTGTTTCCTGCTTTGCCTCGCTGACTTTAATTAAAATGAGTCGACTCTACGAAAAGAAATTGCAGATGTGAAAAGCAGGTCACAAGGTTACCTTGTGCCCATTTTTTAACACAAATTCATGCGACTAAAATATTTTCTAAACCAAGATCTTGGGAAGAGTGAGGATTATTAAAATAAGAAAAATGAAAATGCGCTCAGGAGTCAGTTTTCTCGGTTGCATGTATAGGTGGTGATCTCGCTGTTTCAAGTATATTAATCATATATATACATAAGCATGTTCAGCAAAAGAATATTGCCAGAGGAAACAAAAACAGGAGGAAGAGTAAAGGAAGTAGTGAACCAGTTGTATATTCATAGCCAAATTCTTGATTGCCTTTACTGAGATTAGGATTGAACTCCTAATGTAATTATCATTTCACAGGTTTTATATTGATTAAATGGTAAAATAATCTGTGCTATGACTCTGATAGGAGTCGATTGTTGCCTATTAAGTCTTTTTTGGGGGCCTTTTTTTCATTACTTGTCCTGAGGAGTATTTTTGAGGGCACATGATTAAGAGGGATAGGCAGTGCCATCGAGGGTAATAATGTCAGAACCCATAATTGGTTGACAGAATTTATGAAGTTAGATGGACAAAAAGAACATAGTTTTAATTTTAGCAAAGAAATTTGAGTTTATAACTGTTGTGGTTTAGTGTAAATACAACACAGCTGGGCTTGGTCTGGTGTATTTTCATTCTTACATGTTTTGGGTTTTTTTATTCATTCAAGTGTAAATGCAAGTAAATCAAAGTGATACAAATAAGAAGAAAATATTATTTAACTGGCTTTTTTCTTTGTAGACAGCTAGTATGTATGAAGATTCTGAAACTGGAAATATGCAGGCAGTCATAAAGGATAAAAATGTTACTTTCTGTGTTTGGGTCAATCTGAAGAAGAAAGTAAGGTACAGCACCCTGAAATTCTTAATCTGAAATGAGGCCTGGCCTTGTCTACCCAAGTTGAGTAAATACCAAGAACCAATTTCATGATCTTTTTTATACACATGTATGTATATAAATTTGTTTCTTAAAATGCTGTTGTAGAACCAGTTAATGCCAGAACAAATTTTGAAGAAAAACAATAAAAACCCTTGCAGAGAATTGAAATTCCTCTGGAAGGGGATGTTTCTTGCTGATGCATTAAATATTTTCTAAGCTGTTACAATGGCTTGCAAAGCAGTGACTGGTGGTGCTTTGTGCTCAGTTCTCTGTTAGGTAAAAGACTCTGGAGCGTGGGATGCTCCAGAGTGGGTTCTGAAGCTGAGATTTGGTTTTTTTATTAGGTTGCCATTTAACTGGTGTCCTTTTCAAAACGAGATTTTTGAGCAGACTGCCTGTTTCCACAGCACAAATATGAGGAATAAGTTACTAAAAGGGTTTTACCTTGACTCAGGCCCTGTTGCTGTAAGCAACTAGTGGGCTGAGTCCTGGGCAACATCAGACTGACCTTCAGGAAGAGCCCATTTGGGGTGGTGTTAAAGCCTTTTGTTCAGCACAGAGATGCACTTCAGATACTCAGCCAATAATTAAAAACTGCATGTGGCTTCAGCAGAAGATTCTTAGAACTTGTGGCCAGCTGATCTTATCCAAAAATAGATATTATTTGGATTGCTTTGGAGGGCGTTGAGGCTGATGTAACACAGCTGGTGGCGTCACCTCTGTAGGGTTTACCTGTTAAATGAGCTTTACCAGGAATGTGCTATATAGAGGAACTGCCATCTGATTCTGCCTCATTGTCATCCTGTCCAGGCATTATTTTGGCAGCTCCTGATGCCCTTAGTGCAGCAGTGGCTTGGCTGGGAGGGTCTCACAGACAGCTGTCGGTCGTGGCATCCCCCTCTGTCCCTCAGGCAGCGCAACAAATCTCAAAACAGATCTGAGCATTTCTGAAGAAATACACAAAAATAAACGCTGCCAGTCTTGCTTACCAGGGTCTGTTTTGGTTTTTAATTCGTGTTCCCAGGTTCAAAACTCACGTGTTCAGCGATGCCCAGCACGGCTTTGATGTTCCCAAGTCCCTGGTTCTGAACAGCGCCGCCGTTCGCATTTTGCACACCCGTTACGACCACGTGTCCCCGCTGTGGCTGCAGTGTCGAGGTCTGCCAGACCTGGAAGCCTTGGAGAGCAAAGAACTGGCTGAGCATCCAAAAGACAATGCAGAAGAACCAGGAGAGGAGGAAAAGAAAGCCAGAGAAGAACCCAGCGTGCCTGCCGAAGAAGAAACGTGTCCTGGTGGGAGAAAGGTGGGTACAAACCCTCAGCACGGGCTTTTGTACGTGGCTCTTGTTAACTTGAGACACAGTCACAGCTTTTTGCTGTCTCCTGGGCATGAGAGTCAAATTCTTAAAGGTTTTTTAGAAAAAGGCAGCTTGTATGAATACTGTCATAGATCTTCTCGAGGGAGTGGAAAGGTGGATGACCGAAGGCTGTCGCACAGAAGGTAGAGAGAGGGAGGTTTGGTGCAGTTGGCAGAGGTGAGTTGGCATTTGGTTGGTGGTTTTAGGAGTAAGATCAAGCCATAGGGAACATCAGGTGCTGTTGTAGGATCACAGAATATGCCAAGTTGGAAGGGACCCACAGGGATCATTGAGCCCATCCCCAAGAGTCACACCCTGTGCCTGGCAGGGTCATCCAAAAGCTTCTTGACCTTTGTCAGGCTTGGTGCTGTGGCCGCTTCTCTGGATATTTCTGTGACTCAGAAATCCAATTTTAGGAAGTTTTGCAGCATGCAGAATAGGATTCAGAGTTCAGCAGGTGCTGGCTGTGCAGGTACTTAGCTGACCCTTTGCTCTTAGAGGGCTTTTCAAATACTACTTCTGGCTGCCTGTTCTCTTCCTTGGCACTCTTCCATGTTAAATGTTGGCTTTAGGTATGATGGAGGTTGCTTGGGTTTCTATTCTTCCTCCTGGGTTTGGGTTTTTCACTTTGGGCATCATCTGTGGCCTTCAGATAAATGACTTGTGCCCTCTGTCTTAAATTTCTGCAGAAATAACTGTCAGACATCAGATTTTATGCCTTCTTAGTGTGTTTGGAGCAATTTCCTGGATTTCACAGAATATTCTGTGTTGGATGGGACCCACAAGGATCATCAAGTCCAGCTCTTAAGTGAATGGCCCGTACAGGGATCAACCCTTGTTCATCATCTTGGGTTTTCTCCTTTTCAGTCCCCAACACCTTTGTGGTGAATCAGTGCTTGAAATCCTACTATTCTTGATTCCTTTTTTCTTTCTTTTCTTTTTTTTTTTTTTTTTTTTT
>NW_020956292.1:418741-434229 GCF_003031625.1 Empidonax traillii | reverse complement strand
GTATGAAGATTCTGAAACTGGAAATATGCAGGCAGTCATAAAGGATAAAAATGTTACTTTCTGTG
Source organism: Empidonax traillii (assembly GCF_003031625.1). Taxonomy (NCBI): domain Eukaryota; kingdom Metazoa; phylum Chordata; class Aves; order Passeriformes; family Tyrannidae; genus Empidonax; species Empidonax traillii. Next base: position 434,164 of record NW_020956292.1, on the reverse strand, counting down.
TTTGGGTCAATCTGAAGAAGAAAGTAAGGTACAGCACCCTGAAATTCTTAATCTGAAATGAGGCCTGGCCTTGTCTACCCAAGTTGAGTAAATACCAAGAACCAATTTCATGATCTTTTTTATATACATGTACGTATATAAATTTGTTTCTTAAAATGCTGCTGTAGAGCCAGTTACTGCCAGAACAAATTTTGAAGAAAAACAATAAAAACCCTTGCAGAGAATTGAAATTCCTCTGGAAGGGATGTTTCTTGCTGATGCATTAAATATTTTCTAAGCTGTTACAGTGGCTTGCAAAGCAGTGACTGGTGGTGCTTTGTGCTCAGTTCTCTGTTAGGTAAAAGATTCTGGAGCATGGGATGCTCCAGAGTGGGTTCTGAAGCTGAGATTTGGTTTTTTATTAGGTTGCCATTTAACTGGTATCCTTTTCAAAACGAGATTTTTGAGCAGAACTGCCTGTTTCCACTGCACAAATATGAGGAATAAATTACTAAAAGGGCTTTACCTTGACTCAGGCCCTGTTGCTGTAAGCAACTAGTAGGCTGAGTGCTGGGCAACGTCATACTGACCTTCAGGAAGAGCCCATTTGGGGTGGTGTTAAAGCCTTTTGTTCAGCACAGAGATGCACTTCAGATACTCAGCCAATAATTAAAAACTGCATGTGGCTTCAGCAGAAGATTCTTGGAACTTGTGGCCAGCTGATCTTATCCAAAAATAGGTATTATTTGGATTGCTTTGGAGGGCGTTGAGGCTGATGTAACACAGCTGGTGGCGTCACCTCTGTAGGGTTTACCTGTTAAATGAGCTTTACCAGGAATGTGCTATATAGAGGAACTGCCATCTGATTCTGCCTCATTGTCATCCTGTCCAGGCATTATTTTGGCAGCTCCTGATGCCCTTAGTGCAGCAGTGGCTTGGCTGGGAGGGTCTCACAGACAGCTGTCGGTTGTGGCATCCCCCTCTGTCCCTCAGGCAGCCCAACAAATCTCAAAACAGATCTGAGCATTTCTGAAGAAATACACAAAAATAAACGCTGCCAGTCTTGCTTACCAGGGTCTGTTTTGGTTTTTAATTCGTGTTCCCAGGTTCAAAACTCACGTGTTCAGCGATGCCCAGCACGGCTTTGATGTTCCCAAGTCCCTGGTTCTGAACAGCGCCGCCGTTCGCATTTTGCACACCCGTTACGACCACGTGTCCCCGCTGTGGCTGCAGTGTCGAGGTCTGCCAGACCTGGAAGCCTTGGAGAGCAAAGAACTGGCTGAGCATCCAAAAGACAATGCAGAAGAACCAGGAGAGGAGGAAAAGAAAGCCAGAGAAGAACCCGGCGTGCCTGCCGAAGAAGAAACGTGTCCTGGTGGGAGAAAGGTGGGTACAAACCCTCAGCACGGGCTTTTGTACGTGGCTCTTGTTAACTTGAGACACAGTCACAGCTTTTTGCTGTCTCCTGGGCATGAGAGTCAAATTCTTAAAGGTTTTATAGAAAACGGCAGCTTGTATGAATACTGTCATAGATCTTCTCGAGGGAGTGGAAAGGTGGATGACCGAAGGCTGTCGCACAGAAGGTAGAGAGAGGGAGGTTTGGTGCAGTTGGCAGAGGTGAGTTGGCATTTGGTTGGTGGTTTTAGGAGTAAGATCAAGCCATAGGGAACATCAGGTGCTGTTGTAGGATCACAGAATATGCCAAGTTGGAAGGGACCCTCAGGGATCATCGAGCCCATCCCCAAGAGTCACACCCTGTGCCTGGCAAGGGTCATCCAAAAGCTTCTTGACCTTTGTCAGGCTTGGTGCTGTGGCCACTTCTCTGGATATTTCTGTGACTCAGAAATCCAATTTTAGGAAGTTTTGCAGCATGCAGAATAGGATTCAGAGTTCAGCAGGTGCTGGCTGTGCAGGTACTTAGCTGACCCTTTGCTCTTAGAGGGCTTTTCAAATACTATTTCTGGCTGCCTGTTCTCTTCCTTGGCACTCTTCCATGTTAAATGTTGGCTTTAGGTATGATGGAGGTTGCTTGGGTTTCTATTCTTCCTCCTGGGTTTGGGTTTTTCACTTTGGGCATCATCTGTGGCCTTCAGATAAATGACTTGTGCCCTCTGTCTTAAATTTCTGCAGAAATAACTGTCAGACATCAGATTTTATGCCTTCTTAGTGTGTTTGGAGCAATTTCCTGGATTTCACAGAATATTCTGTGTTGGATGGGACCCACAAGGATCATCAAGTCCAGCTCTTAAGTGAATGGCCCATACAGGGATCAACCCTTGTTCATCATCTTGGGTTTTCTCCTTTTCAGTCCCCAACACCTTTGTGGTGAATCAGTGCTTGAAATCCTACTATTCTTGATTCCTTTTTTCTTTCTTTTCTTTTTTTTTTTTTTTTTTTTTNATGGTACTTGAGGAGCTCAAGAGGGAATTTGCTGTGGAAAAGAAGTAATTACTTTATCTCTGTTTATATATCCAGTGCCAAATTGGAGAGCACCTTTAATCAAAACTATTTCTGCTAGCTAGGTAGAAATAATCTCTCCTAAAATCTTGACCCTGAAGCAAGATTGGTGCAAATCTTGCTGGAGGGGTTGAACCCTGTATCCTTGGGCCTCCTTGAAGGAGGTGATATCCTCTTCTTTATTGCATCTAATGGAAAAATGCCTTTTTCCTTTTATATAGAAGAGTGTTGCCTCGTTGAAAGAAACCAGCAATAACACAGAGGATGTAAATGAGACAGAGGAGGAAACCGAGAAGAAATCAGAAAACTTGGACATTTCATCACAAGGTATTTGGTTTGGTTTTATCTGCAGCATCACAAAAGTACTTATGCCAAATGTTTTATATATTAGGAAGAAATTGTTTACTGTGACAGGGGTGAGGCCCTGGCACAGGTTTCCCAGGGATGCCCCATCCCTGGGAGTGTCCAAGGCCAGGTTGGATGGGGCTCTTAGCAACCTGGGCTAGTGGAAGGTGTCCCTGCCCATGGCAGGGGATGAAATGAGATGATTTTTAAGGTCCCTTCCAACCCAACCCAAATTCTTTGATATATTCAAACATTGCAATATGGATCTCCATGTGAATGGAGCTTATAAATGCACTGATGCTTTGATAACACCTGAGGTCTGTTGACATTTCTATTAATGATTGTTAAATGCAGAGAGATAACAGGACAGGTAGGAAAATGGAGTTTGTCCCCATACGTATTTTCATTTATTTGTTATTTATTTATTTATGTTCATGTACATGTTTTTTAAGCTTATGTAGATATATGTACTACTATTATTATATAAATGTTTATGGGTGGAACATACAATGTGCATGAATCTACCAGGCTGTCTGGTGAGATGGACTTTCTCAGAAAAAAAAAAAAATATTCAAATGGATTTAATGGTAGGCATTTGAGCAGTGTGGAGTGTTACTGAGTGTTGTTACTTAAGTGTGTGCTTAAAGCAGGATTCGTGCTGATACATTTCCTTAAAACAGGGCCTAATTCTAGGCCATAAAACAGTTTATCTGTCCTGCGTAAATTACAATTTTCTTCTGGCTTATGGTGTCATCCTTTGGTTTAATAAGTGAGTTTTCTTGTAGTATGGACTGAAATATAACAGCTGCAAATTATTAGTGTCATTTAGCTCAACTTTACAGACTTTTCCTTGTTTGAAGAAACCAAACCCCACCCCGCAACCTTTTCTGCCGAGCACAGTCCAAGGAACCAGTTGTCTGACTAGACCCTAAAGACCACCCAAGCGAGGTTTTCCAGAGAATATAAAGGATTTGGGCTTCATTTGGAGGAATTTACTGTGTTGCTCCCATAAGGCTTTGAACAGCCCTGCTTTTCAGGATAGAGTAGAAAGGATACTAAATTATCACAAACTCAGTGAAAACAGGAGGCCACGTAAACAAGGGTTGAAAAAATCAGGAATGCAACAACAGGGGAAAGAGGGAGAACTGCAGTTCTCTGGGTTTAACCGTTCTTAGAAAGTTAAATTAAACTTGAGACAATGAATAGTTATGTTTAGAAGACAAATATTTTTGTATTATTATCTTTAAAAAGCAAGTTCAAGTGCAAACTACCACTGGGGCTGGTAGTAAAATGGTTTTTTTTACCTCCTGTGAATGTTTTGCTCGTAATAACTGCAAAAGGACTTTATAGTGGTGTGTAAATACAGCAGAATAAAACCTATCTGCAACGCAACTAAATCTGACATAACAATTAACACCGTTTTCACTTGTTTTTTTTTAAAAAAGCTTGAAGACATTTTATGTAGATAGTTGTCACTTTTTTTGATATGATCTCACTCTCTCAAAGCAAATTTCATAACACTTACAGTAGCTCTTTTTATACATTATTGAACACTTTTTTCTTGATCCCTGTCAGCAGTAACTTCTCTCTCCTCCTTTGGCATCCCACCTGATGTTTTATGTGGGCTTGTTTGTTGTTGTTGTTGTTGTTGTTGTTTTTTTAAAGAAAATACTTCAAGCCATTTTTGTCCATGGCATTGATACCTTTTAATAACATTTTCCAATTAATTAAGCCTTCAATTCAAACATGTATGTAATATATAGGTAATTATGCATAGAAAGATTTGACTGTTATCTGAAAATTGTGTTTCATGGTAAATCCCTCTTGCTGTTGATAATTATCACATCTTTCGGGTCTTCATTTTTATTTATTTTTTGACTATTGGTTGTGAAACGAGAGTTTTGAGGTCACTCAAAAAATCACCAGGGAAGGTGATTTTTTTTTTTTTTTTGCCTGATTTCTTTTCATATCAATGCAATCTTACTAAACCTGTCCACAATCCACTGGGAAATTCTTCCGTGGTTAATGACGAGACTTGTTTGTTTGGTCAGTAAAATCCTTATATAGAGCATTTTGAACTGGCCACAGATTCAGGGCAGAGAGTAATCTCTTAAAAAGCTCAGTTCCAAGACAAGAAGTGATTTTTTTTTTTTTCTCCTATATTTCATTTATTTACTAAAAGCTCTGTGGAGCGCCAGCAGGTGGGGCTGAAACTCTGCAGAGCGTGAAGCGCTCCAAGCGACCAGCAAATAGAGGTGGGAAATTTCAGCGTCTCAGTTTGATGAGAGCTGTGTTATTTATTTATTTATTTATTATTTTTTTAAGAAGGGGACCCGCCGGTGCAGGAAGAGACAGGAGACAAAGGAGAGGCGGCAGCAGCTGCAGAGTGGGTGGATTTGCAGCGGTTCGTGCCGGTGGGCGGCGTGTTCCACATCGATGCCCTGCAGCTCCCGCCTCAGGTGGTGGAAGTCAATGACTGGACCATGGTGGAGGTGAGTGAGGGAAGGGATTACAAATCCCTTTGAAGGTCTCTTCTCTGTCATCCCTGGAAAGCTGTCCCTGATTATTTATCAAATTATTATTTATCAAATAATTCTCCAGTTACACTTGGCCAGCTTTTACTCAGTGTGCTCAGTCAGTGGTTCCTCAGCATGGCCAGCGCGGATCCACCTGCTGGAAAACGCTCTGGGCCAAAGTAAAAGCAAACAGAGAAGTCCTTAGTTTTTCCATATGGGACAGGTAAGACTTTAAAAGCAGGCTGGAAGCAAAATTACTGCCAGGCTCTGCAGGATAAATGAGGATTGTAGTCACTGTGTTCTAGTTTTCCACTGCTGGAGCCTGGTGCAGTGCTGCTAACAGCAGAGTGCTTTTGTCTCTCGGGTGCTCTTGGGTTTTTTAGAGTGTGGATCTGCTGAAAAAGGACTGTTCCCACTGTGTGGCACTGCCTTAAAGGGACTTTTACAAGAAAAAAAAAAAAATCAGGCTGCTGCATTTTCTAATAAAAATGTTATGTGTCCTTTTCCCATCTTGCCAAAGTTAGTTGATGCTGGGTTGGAGGTGTATCCCTATTCCCCCGAGGAGGCTGAGGATGCCACAGAATCAATAATCCAAATAACCCTCAGGCTGCCTGAAAATGTGGTGTATTTTAAGAGTCCTGTGGTCGCCCGATGGGATCCCGAAGGTAGGAACTTAGAACGCAGATTTATTTCAAGTTTGAATAGTGAAATTTATACCTGAGTTTTACTATTGTCAATTCAGAGCCCAGAAATAATTTGGGCACTTCGATGTTAATTGATTTGGAGATGTCAGTGTTCCTTTATTTGGTTTGTTTTGAGTTGTTGTTTTAATTCTCTTTTGCTTCTGCAGCATATCTAATAATGGATTGGTTTGTTGGAGCTTTTTATTGTAGCTTCTTAATATAAAAGGAAAAAAAAATACACAGCATTTAATGGGCAGCAGTACAACTGCCTACCATAAATCAGGTTTTGTTGAGGTAAAGTCCACATTGAGCCAAACTGGCTCCTACCTACATGTATTAATATTGTTACAATATGAAATGTATATATTAAAAAAAACAACTGTGATATTCTAGATATTAGATAAATACAGTGTCCCTCTGACTTTATATTCATGAGGGAGAGTAGAACCTATTAAAATGTTTAGATGTTTAAAATTACTCTTGAAAATGATCTTTTGGGCTGCTGTTTAACAGGTAAGAAATGACAGTTACTTTGAGTTAAATTTTCTTTTCTATTGAAATTGAGAAGATTTCCTGTCAAAATTAGCCCAATCTTATACTTAAAGACAATTAAAAGGAGGGGAGTTTTTGCCTTAAAATAATTATCTTCATTTTGTGCCTGATATTTTCGCTGTGAGTGAATATTAGCGAACCTGGAATGTCTTTACCAATTCTTCCCCAGCACATACCACCAGCAGAAGCTTTCCATGTCCATCCTTGTATTTTTACATCCTTTTTGTACAGCCCAGCAGTGGAGAACTGATGGCATCAGCAAGATAAAGTATGAAGCACAAGAAAAGAGCATCACCTTTGAGATGGGTGGCTTTTATACAGTAGCACTTCTCCAGGATGCTCATCTCAACATGCCATATAAAGCATGGGAATTGCAACCTACTGGGGTGGATGAAGCTCTCCTTGTAGTTACTACCTGCTTGGCAACAATTCAGATACGAATTAAGGTAATGTAAATAATTTTTTAAAAATCAAACAGTGGTAGATTAAAAAAAAAAAAAAAAAAGGCAAACCATAATTATTATAAAGTGTCCTTTACTAAGAATTCTAGATGCTTCCACAAGACCAAGTTGAATTTCTCTCTGTGCCAGTGAAAAGGAGGGAGGATCATTTCCAAGCACTGTCCTAGTTATTTAAATTTCAGTTATTTAAGGTGGTCAGAAGGAAAAATATGTATGATTGCTCTGCAAATTTCTAATAAATGCTTTGTTGTGGAGACAACACAAGACTTTCAGCAGCTACAGACTTAAAAATCATTCCTTTTTTTCTCCCAGCTCTATCCAGAGAAGGAAAAGCATTTTAAACAGGCTATTAATGCTACTTGTTCCTTCTGAAGGTTCAAGTTACACGACTGTGTATATGTTCATTAATGTGTAAATCATGATTTGAAAAAAAAAAGCATCAAAAAAGTACAGCTGTGTATTTTCTGAATTCCTACAGCAGAGTGGCTTTCTTCAGGACATATAAATGAAATTTCCCCGCCCAGAGTAACAGATAATGTGTATAATTCCCAGAACAGCAAAGATGGTACTGTTTGATGCCCAAAGCAGTGAGTGAATTCCGTGCCCTGTAAACTGTTTTCACTGCTTTGTTCAACAGGGCAATCAGTGTATGTTGTCTTCAGTAGTGGTGGAGGAGGAGGAGGAGGAGGATGTGCTTTCCAACATCACAGGAAAATGGATGAGTCCCCATGCCCTCCGAGCAGCTCTGAAAAGAGCTGGTGTGAACATTTTCCCTGGAGACTGTTCTCACAACTATGTCCCTGTGACCAGGAAGGTGAGTGCAACGGCGAAGGCCTTTCCTGTTGGTTTTTATCACCCCCTTTTTTACTTTCTTTTCACCCTTTTCTTGCAGGAAGACCTGCAGTCCAGAACACGTGTGTGTTCTGCCAGCTGAGCCAGTGGGTTCTGGTTGGAGCAAGCTTTTCCTTACATTTGTGACGTGACACAGTCAGTCCCTTTCCCTGAGATATAAAACCCAAAACACCTTGTATTTTTGCATTCCAGGCTGCCCTGGCGGAAGTTAAGGCCTGTCAACAGCTGGCTCTGGTTGCATCTGCATTTGCTTTTGCATCGAGCAGGTGGAACAGAGCGGCAGGTCCAGAGCACGTGGTGTTCAAGGTTTGTGGGTTTAGTCTGATTTCATTTACCCCCTGCTGCAAAGGAGGGAATGAGCAACTCAGGTGCTGATTTGTTTCCACCTGTAAACTAAAACATGGTTAAAGTTATGGCTGTAGATAGAGAACACACCCTGCTGATGAAACCTTGAGCAAGTTTCTCGCTCTCAAGTTAAATGCATGGCCCAGAAATATTTAGCTCAGTACTTGGTCTCAGGAGTAAAAACTAAAATAAATTATGCCTGTTGCACCTAGCTAGGCTAGGAGTCAGGAACAGCAGCTGGAGTCCCCAAAGCTTGGAGTTTAGAGGCAAACTAGATGGAAGATTTCAGTGTTGATAGAGCACCTGGTACACAGTGGGCTCTTAGGCACAGAGAGCTGGTATTAATATTGCTTTAGGGGGGTTGTTTCTGTATTATACTCACAAGAATTTAGAATTTCACACCAGAATTTATCCTCTGTCAGTGGCACAGGCTTCCTCTTACAGTGCATTTTTTTTTCTTGCAATAGGTAAGGGAGCATCTTGAAGCAGATTCTGTCCAAGACAACAACTGGTCTCTTTACATGTTTAATGGCCAGAAAGCACAAAAGCTCAAAATCACTGAAACCAGTGAAGCTTTTTCAGAAGAGATAGAAGAAGATTCTGAACTTCACTCCACACTCTACCATCTGCTTAAGGATTTTGCCAGCAAAGCAGCAATGGATAAAGTGGAAGGAGCCAGCTGCCTGTTCGTTGATGCTGTGTATCAGCTACTCCTTACTACAAGGGTTTTAACATACTCTTAAATACTGTACGTTTTCTTTTAAAACTTTATTATCAAAAGTTCTCAGCAAAGTTACATTTCAAGTCTAGAACCCTATTCTGTTCAAATCATTGAAACAGCTCCCATGACTAAAATGCAAACGATTTTCTCTTTGTTCAGGCAACATAAGTTCTTTATTCTCTTGTGGCCAGGACCACTTAGTCGTATTTATTGTTAGCTGCTTTTAAATTGTAAACCTGAACAGAATTGAGACCCTTTTAGCTACTGGTAAAGATGACTTTTGTCAGAATGGGGGGGGGGGGAAGATAGATAGCTATATATATATATATATACACATTTTCATTTCAAGTCATGCTCTAAAGAAAAAAAAAAATCTCCCCAAAAAATACCCACAACCCAACAAAACAAATCCAAACATGTAACCTTAAATAAACTATCTCAGCTTCTTGGAAAGTAACTTGGAAGCACAGCTACAAGAAGTCGGAACCTCGGTTATACCGGGGGAGGCCCGTTGTGTTGGAGCCTCGTGTAGGGCCACAGCAGCTGCTGTAGTGATGTCCAGGAGTCCCCAGTCCCTACAGGTGCTGCATCTGCAGGTCTCTGGAGGGACAGCCCCGTGAGGAAGCTTGTGAGGGCAGCCAGGAGCACCAGGATGGAGACGGAGAACCACAGGGTTTTGTTGGCGTTGGAAAAGGAAGCCTTGAAGTGGGACGCCCACGATGACATCAGGTTGTACCTGTGCAGGAGTGTGAGGCAGAGAATGGTTTTCCCCTCACAACTCAGAAGCTCTTCCCACCCCACCTCAAAAAAAAAAAAAACCTCAATCAGATCCCACAAACAGAGATCTTTATCAAAAGTGACAAGGTTGGTACTGTAGGTTGTGTTCAGGGTTTAAAATGCAACCCTCAGGAAAGTGAGTTTTAGGTGGCTCACCCAGATAACAAGTCCACCCCTGTTCCCTGGACCACACACTATTTCTGAAGAGGATTCACCTTGCAAGATCATCAAGACATCTTGCTAAAAGTTCTGGCCTTCTGTTGTTTTCTATGGCTCTGGTGCCTTCCCTGAGGTTAGGAGAAAAGTCTTACCCTCCCTGACTATCCAAATCCTCATGACACTGGGTACCTCCATCCTTTATGGAACAATTGAAAATAGTATATATTTGTCCTTGCTGTCTTGGTTTCACACACTGGCATAATTGTCTTGTCTCTCCCTCGATCAGGAATGCTTCCAGGGGAGGTTTAACATTCCATGTTCATATGGAATAAATGGTTTTATTCTCCCCTGCAGAGGCAACAAGCCCCCTTTTCTGTAAGGCAGGGGCTTCCCAGGGACAGCATTAACTGGGATAGTCTGGAGTTAGCCTGGATAACTGCTTGTGTCACCTTTAGTCATTTTTACAAGATTACACGCTAGCATGACCAAGTAGCTGAGCTGCAGCAGCTCCCACAGAGTAACCAAAAGAGGTCAGATTATTGCACGAGGCTTCTCTTTCCCTCAGCATTTAGGATTAGGAATGAATTCCTGGAGGGGTGAGTCTCTGGCGCTCAAGGTAACTTTCTCAGAGTTGGTTTAAGTGAGTGTTAACAACCCAACCACAGCTCCAGCTTTGCTTCCCTTTTCCACACAAACATTACTTTAACTCACGAAAAAAAACCAAACAACTTACACTGACTCCAGGGTCCATTTTGATGAATGTTTTCCTTTCTCAGAGACACTTTCCTTCCTGGTGGGTTGTTCCTGTGCTTCAGCAGGAGACTCTGACTGCTCGTTTCTGTCGGCAAGAACCAACAGCTCCAAAGCTTTGCCACCAAGCTAAATTCACAATAGCTGGGTTTTATAGCCCTGATCATCAAAGTTCATTAAAACCAAACCAACCCACCCTGCTCACACATCCCTGAGGAGGCTGCTGTTGGACTTACTTTGTTGCAAAGTGCTCCTCTTCGTACTCTGCCCAGGAGTAGGTGCTGAGGAACCGCTGCAGCGAAGGACGCTTCTCGTTTTGCTTCGCCCCTAGCTTCCCCCTGGCACATTTTAAACAAATTTGCCTGAATTTCCCCAGGAAATAGCAGGAAATCAGAAACCTAGCAGGCTGGTACTCATTGAGATAGGCCTTAGACAAATAACTTTCAAAATTAATTGCCTGAAATTACGATTATTGGAGAAAAAAACCCAAACACAAACAAACAAAACCAACCAAAACCCAGATCTGTCAGTGGCTGATACTTAGAGCTTACATTTTAGATGCTTGTTCTTTTTAAGTTTCCAATGCTTAATAAAATAAATAAAAGAGAGCAGCTGTAACATTTAGTCATGAAGGCTCATCTACCTGTTGTAGCACCTAAAACTAATGTGAAAGGCACTAGACACTGTTATACCTTGAGATGCCCCATAAGCTGTTTACTACTGGCACAGTTAAGAAATAGAAAAAAAAAAAAAATTATTTCACCCTTTACAAAGACAAGCCCAAAGGAATTTACCAACTGCTTGATCTCCTGCTGAACCTCTCGCTCCGTTCGTCTCCGTCGGGGTCGTGAAGTTGGGCCTGGAGAAGAAATTTTGGCACGTTGACTGCACTGTCATCGTCACGCTTCTGCCCAGCCAGTTTTGAGAAGATCAGGCACCTCCCCATCCCTTTGGGAACCCCCTACTTACCAGTGGCAACCCAATCCCTGCATTCCCAGCACTCCTGGGCACTGTTGCAATGCTAACTCTCCTCAGGGCTGACGATGGCTACACAAATAAGAGGCATTACTGGCTCTTATCAAGGAACCATTGGATTACTCACTGAGCACATAAAACACCATCTGTTTTTATACAGACTGTATTAAAAAAAAAAAATAGGTGTGGATACTGGGCTTGAAGTGACACACAAAGAACCAAATCACAAGTGCAGGCAAAGTCATTCTTTAAAGCATCATTAAGTTTTTAGCACCTGAGTGGGGCTGGTTGCTCAGCTCCCAGCAAAACAGCAAAACTGAACGTGCCTGAATTCCCCTAATGCTGCTCACAAGAATTCCTGTAATCCATTTGAATCGCTCCCATCTGTTTTTTTTTTTTTTCATATTTCTGTGCTAAACCCCTTTTTAACCCCAATGGGAGAACCGTACATGAACAGTATTTCTTAACCACTGAGAGTCTGACCATTTCATCTTCTATGTGGGACTTACAAAGTCGGTGAGGGTGTCTGAGAAGTAAATCCTCATGTCTGATGACATCAGCCCATATTTGTGACAGAAAACCAGCAAGCCAAGCGTGTAGCAGAGCACCAGCACGTGACCAAGCAAAGGAAGGCACACGTACACAACACTGAAAAACTTCACATTTCATGTAAGGCTGTACCTTAAAGTTAAAAGGACTCGGTAGCTTTTTATTTGTAGATTCATCTGTGAAGAGATCAAACATCAGAACAGGCTTACAGGAACACAGTTTGAGCTCTGTTTTCAGCTGAAGGTCTGACTTTTTACAGCGTTTCTTTAGGCAAAGAGTGTACGAGAGCACTCTCAGAAAGCAGAAATGGGATCTCAGGAGAAAAGCTTTCTAATTCATTAAGTTCTTAATATCCACACATTGCACATCCTCTGCAAGCGTCAATATCTGTCACTATCATCAAATATATTCTATTAGCAAGGCAGTGTCCTGTTACAGGACTATTTTGTACAGTCAGAACAGAATAGTCTGTGATTCAGAAGGCTCCTGCCAGGATTTTACTGGCGTGTGAGAGACTGCCCTTTTGCTTTTTAAAAAGACACATTCTATTTCTCAGAGTTTAAAACTTCTCTTAATACTACTTCATACTGGCAAATCCACAAGTGCACAGCACTGTGTGAAAACCTGACTGCTGTGCCACCCGCTCAGAGGGGGAAACTCAGGCCCCCTGCTCTTAAGGAGCCTGTAATTCGTGTTTGGAAAAGGGCAGGAAGCATCTGTAGAGAGTAGCCAAAGCTCAGCTACCTCGAAATAGCTCCTGCAAATGCTCCACAGTGTGAACCAGCACCCAAATTTACTGCTCACAGGGAATAAGGTTATCACCAACACATGCAGTGCACTTTTCTGAAAGCCAGAACGTTCCTGTGTACTTGCAGCGGTCCCACACACAAACTCCAAGATCCATCACAGTTTACAAGCCTGATCTCAGGGAGCTGTTTTTAATACCACTAATAAATTGTTATTTCCCCTTCATCTAAGTTTTACCTATAAGGGTCTCTCTGGCAGGTGCTAGAAAGGGCTTGTTTTTTTTTTTTTTTTCTCTTTATTTACCTCTGTCTCCCAGGGAGCTGAAGGATCTCTCATTCTGGAGCAGGACCTGTTTCAGCTCCTCGAGCTCCGCGTGTTCTTTCGCGTACATGCGCTTCAGGTTTTCCACGTGCTGGATCATTACCTCCACGGCCTTGCTGACCCGGCTCTCCTAACAGGGCAAGGGCAGCAGCAGGGGGAAAAGGAAACAGCTCTGAGGAAGTGCATCATGTTTGGAAATTTCCCTCCTTCAGCATCTGCTCTCGTCTTGTATCACCACAAAGCAGCATCCGCCCGTTTTCATCCACCCTTTCAAAGTTTCACTACAACCCGTGTCCCAGCACATGCCCAGGTTTCATTTCTCCACCGATTCCTTTTATCCGAAAATAAATAATGAAGTCTTCACTTTTTCCAAGCTCTTACAACTCCTCCTCATCTCTTTTCTCTGTCTACAGTCTCAAGCTGCCACCACGCATTTGCTGGTATTGCCAAGTTGTGTTTTCGTGCTGCTCCCGTGGCATTATTCACAATTACGCCCAGCATTTGAGCAGGTCTTTTGCACATTTCCCTACATTTAGCTCATTAGCTGCCCTTTCCATAAGGCACAGAAACATCATTAGAGCTTCAAGGCTACCCTTGACAATTTTTTGTTTTTGTTTCTCTCTTTAATCAGGACCTTATTTCTTTTTGCAGTTACACTCTACATACATCAGATTCCCAAATCCTGTTCTGGATCCAGAAGCCCAGCAAACAGATGTGACCACCCCTTTACAACATCTAGAAGCTTTTAAACTTTGTACAAAATACTTTCACACAGAAAGGGTTACCTGATTAATGGCTCCCAACATCTCTGCTCTGCTGGCCACTCGTGCTGCGTACTGGCTGAGGAACTGCAAGCTTTTCTGCAGCTTCTTAATGATCTCCTGTGCTTGGTTGTCTTCCTCACACAAAGGAACTAAAGCCTGAGAGGCACATTGGTAAGAAAATAGGTGGGAGTTCTCAACAGAGAAGGAAGGAAGGGTGAACCCATCTGAGGGCTCTGTTTAGGCCCCCACAGCCCACAGATCAGCATCCAACATCCTCAGTCGGTGTAATTCGGACACAGAACTCCAGTGGGCAGAGCCTTCAGCTTATCAAGCATAAAACCAGCTGAAGACAGGGGTTCAGGTCAGATGTTTGTGCTGTAGAAAAATTCGCTGTTGCCTGACTGAGCACACAAACCACTCAGGTGAAGGTTACCCCTCAATCTCTCACATTACAACAAGCACTGCTCAAAAACTTCAGCCAGATTGGCTTATAATATATCACACACCCCCTTAAAAGTGCTGATTTAAGAGAGGCACTTTCACAGCTGTTCACCCCATCCACCCTCCCAGCCTTGGCTAAACACCAACCTCCAACATCTTCACAGCATTTGTGATCTCCTTTTTCAAGTTTTCTTCAGCCAAGTCTCGGGACCTTTCTTCCAGCCTCACCCTCTTGTCCAAGGTAAACAAGTCACATTTGAAACCTAAAGACAACCTCAGAAACTCAGCCTGTTGGGGGGAGAGGAGGAGATTTCAGAATAATCCAAGCAATGCAGAAATTTTTTTTTAAGCAGACTTGGACACTGACAGGACATTTGGGACTGTACCCCAAGAAGGAAGTTATAGAAGAGGTACAGAAGGGTAAGTGAACATGGTCTGCTTCCCCAAAGCAAGTCTTCCCATCTGTAGTGATGGGGAGAACGTTCTGCAGCCAGAATTCAGGTGACATCCTGGCAGCACAGAGTGTGCCATCTGTGCCTTTTGACACAACGCTCTAAAATCAGCACATTCTGATTTTAGGAGGTCACAGCTACGCTCCTTTAAGATTGCAAACAAATGTTACAGTGGTGACTATGCTCAGTTTCATAGATTTCCACCTTTTTCCCATCCCTTGCAAAATTTCCATTAGGCTTGAAAAGGCAGATTTCAGAAGCTAACGTGTAGAAATACATCCAATTTAAGCTACTCAGCATCATTCTTTTACTTAGGACAAGATATTAAATCGGGGCTTATCTATAAGATCTTTCACTTGCACACATTACTTTAAGGATACAAGCAATTCAGACTTACCTCCACTTCCTTCTCACTAGGGGATTCACTGTAGGATAAGAAGAAGAATCATGTGACACTCTGCAGCTTTAAATTCATACCTGCAGCTGATCACTCGAAGTCAAAACACTTACGGCTCGTTTTGCTTCGTTTTGTCTCCTTTAATGCCACCTGCAGTGGATGAACTCCCTGACAAGAGAA
>NW_020956292.1:417320-418622 GCF_003031625.1 Empidonax traillii | reverse complement strand
GACTTACCTCCACTTCCTTCTCACTAGGGGATTCACTGTAGGATAAGAAGAAGAATCATGTGACACTCTGCAGCTTTAAATTCATACCTGCAGCTGATCACTCGAAGTCAAAACACTTACGGCTCGTTTTGCTTCGTTTTGTCTCCTTTAATGCCACCTGCAGTGGATGAACTCCCTGACAAGAGAAAAAAAAAAAATCAAAAAAATCTTTCAGACAAAAGTTGAGAAACGACCTCCCCAAACCAACCTGCGAAAGTCTTTTGAGTTTCAACAGAAGCCACTGAGAAACATTTCCAGTGTTCAGCTCTTGTCAATAAAAGCAACTCAGGGTGTTTTGGGTGTGAGACAGCCCAGCTCTGCCACTTGTACAAAGCCCCAAAAGTTATTTGTTTAGATGGCTTCAACTGGCATCTTATTAGCACAGGAATGGTTAGTGACATGTTTTGGCTTGACGATTTTACATGGCATGCAAAATCAGTAGCTTTTAGTGGGCCTCAAAGGCCAGAGGTGAGGGGACTAGAACAGGGGAGATGTCAAAGTAAAACCAACATCCTGCTTGTCTATATTGCACATAGCACAGAGATGCTGCTTTACAAATCTTTGGGGAGAGCAGCTGTGCCAGAAGTTTTTCAAGCATCCCAGCTCCTTTGCAGCTCCTAAGAACTTTTCCCTGCTGTCTAGAGGAACAGAGAGCTGGTTGGACCAGTATCTGCAGAAATCAGATTCTGCATGACACCACTGTCCTTCTTTCCACTGCTAACCCATTTTGATCTCCTTAAAACAAAACCCCCTTGTAATTTTTGGTGTGGGACGGGCAGCTCCCTGCCCCTCTCTGCACAGCTCAGGTGACCAAGACTTGTGCCCCAGTGGGTGATGTGAGCGTGTTCAGCAAAAACCTCTTACCTTTCCTACTGGGAGCCACAGCTGGTGCTTCCTCACCCTGCTCTTTGTTATTTTTCTTATCCTGGTCCACCTCCTAAAGGCTCAGCAGAATAATTACAGCAAGGGATCAGCCACAGCACCACTGGAGGAGGCCTGTCCCCTCCTTTGTCACAGCTCAGCCAGACCAGTTTTGGTGTCTCGCTGCCAAACAGGACTCTTACCAGGTCTTGCTTTAAAACATTTTGAGGTGCAGGTTTGTGTTCCTCCAGCGCGGGGCAGAATTCCTTCTTGAGGGGTCCTGTGGAGAAACATTCCCAAAAAATCAAATATAATGAATGAATGAATACAGTAAAATCCCACCAAGCTGCCAACACCCAACATATAACCCATGGGCTAACAGGGCTAGAAAACAAAAAACAA
>NW_020956292.1:411765-415882 GCF_003031625.1 Empidonax traillii | reverse complement strand
AAAAAAAAAAAAAAAAAAAAAAAAAAAAAAAAAAAAAAAAAAAAAAAAAAAAAAAAAAAAGAAAAGAAAAGAAAAAAAAAAGAAAGGAAAAAAAGGAAAAAAAAAAACCAAACAACCAAAACTCTAGTTTAAGGAATATGAACATGAACAAACACCTCTGCTTAGTATTCTGTCCCTACTGGTTTCTGCAGCAGCCAAGCCCTCTAGAAGACATTGTATGGTATTAGCAAAGCCCACAAGTGGAGATTCCTCAGTACTAATACTAGAAACACTTCATTTTCAGATATGTACAACACTCAGATGGATTCTTAGACTTTAAAGCTACTGGGACTCTTTTCTGATCTGTTCTGCATATCTGTTTCCTCTCTGCCAAAGGCACCTGGGCCATATATGAAAATTAATAGTAGAGGCAAATTAGTAGAAAGAAAACACTTTTAAGTGAGGGGACTGAATTAGAGTTCGGGAAGATAGCAATAAAGAAAGAAACAAAACCAAACAGGAAAACACAAAGTCTTATATTTAGGTAGAGATTAAAAAAGGGTTACAAACAAGCACACACAGGTATTTTGTGCTGCTTATTCAGATCAGCTTTTATAAAAATAGCTTAAATACACTGTGTACACCTGCTCCAGTTTTTGTTTGCCTTTATAGCTTTTAAGTGGAAGAAGCACCAGCAGATGTGGTAAGAATAATTCTTCTGGGTGTCTGTGGCTACAGCAAAAGACAGAATCATACTCATCTCTCCTCTTGATCCAGCCCAGCTTCTTGTGCACTGAGCAACAGTTTTGTAAGAGAGGAAAGTGTTATTTGGTCTAATGGTGGCACTAAACTCTCTAAACCCACAAAAACACTTTCTCTCTCTCTCCTCTGAAAAATTACCTGGGGTTTAGCACCCCTGCATGCTTTGCCAGCTGAGCATGCCTCAAGGTGTCACTAAGCTGTTTCATGTTTACCTGCAGTGCTGTTCCAGCCTCCTGGAACTACGAGAAGCCTCATTCCCAACTCAGAGTTCCAGGGAGGGCTGAGAGGCACCTGGGGGCGAAAACACTTGCAAAAAACCCCAAAGCTTCACAAGTTGTTTTTCTTACTCAGCTTCCTCACTTCAAAAGGTGTGCTGGAAAGCAAAGCACTGGATGAGTGCCAGGGTGGTGCAGCAGTTACTGTACCTGACACAGGACCAGCTGCATCCTTGTCGCTGTTTTTCTCCGTGCCTGCGGAAGTCGGCGCATCTTCCTCTCCCTCACGTAAGCCCTTGGGTGATTTTTCCTCCATAACAAGGCAACCTACAGAAGACACAGTGAATGCGCAGACTTCAGCACATCCAAGACTTCCAGCGCAAAAAAAACTTTGCACCTCTGAGCCCCGAGCGAAGGACTTACCCCCTGTCACTGGTGCCGCGCCTTCCACAGAGGACCCAAGAACTTCTTGGGTTGAAGAGAGGTGATCGCTGCCAAAGCAAAAAAACTCTTTCAGATACTCGTGCACATTCTACACCCTCCATAAAGGCTTCTAAATTTTGCACAAGAGCTGACCTGGATGGGATCAGACCGGCTGGTAGCGCTGAGTCCGCACGGTCAAGCTTCAGGGAGAGAGAGAAGAGTTAAGTGTCAGGGAGAGGGTTGCCACGCCAGTATAAAATTTCTGTGTCAAAGCTTCAATAGTTTCCCCAGTTGGGCCTAAATTATTTCAGCAGTGAAGAACTAGATGGGAAATGCCCACAGATTCACCCTCTGTTCTAAAGCCACCCATAATAGATACAGTGAGTAGAGTTTAGCTCATTATCGTTACTAGGAATGATCACTACATTTCCTCAGAACTCTTATCTCAGGGATATCATAGAGATTGTATTTTAGTTCCTGACTTCATGGTTTGCTTCTAATGCACATTTTCTAATTACCAGGGCACCACTGTTCCATCTTAATGCTGTGTATCAAGAGATAACCATTTTGAAGGCCTTGCCCTCAAACCCTACAAGTGAGGTGCACTGAGCTTCAGTTGGCTGTAGGTACCAGACTCATCCAGGTAAATAAAAGCAGTTAACAGTAACAGCATGACCAAGCAGATGGTTCAGAACACAGAAAACCTGTACATTGTGTTGTACATTTTAGTGCCTCTCTTTGAATAACTCCAGTTTTACAATATTATATATATAAAAATTCTCCAGCCCCTTCAGAGGGCCCTGGGCTTCCTCCTTGGTGTGCAAACAGCAAAAAGGAATGAAGCAGTTAAATGTGGGTACATGTTTTTTCCTCATGTTCCTTTATGCTGCTCCAGTGTGGTTCTGGACCCGAGTCTTATCACATCACAGACAAAACCAATATCCTGTTTGGTCTTTTAATGCACCAAGGGAGGCACTGCAGGGGTACTATCCCTCTTCCTCATTTTATCCTGGATAATTCCAGCTGGCTTATTCGTGTTGTTAAATTGATTTGTCTTTACGGATCAAAATACAGGGTGAAAAAGTGAGGTTTAAAGGTTTGAGTTGGTAATGAGTTGTGATGAACTGCATCCACTGTGGAAGAGAGGTGTTGAATAGATTTAAAAAAAACAAACAAACCAACCAAAAACCCAAACAAACAAAAAACCCAAGAAAAACAAAACAAAACAAACAAACAAAAAACCAAACAAAACCAAAACAACCCAAAACCTCTCTCCAAGCAGCGAAGGTGTGAGGCCAGGCCAGCTCCCTGTATAGCAAGTCCAAGAGCTCTATTGATTGAGTGTGGGAAGCCAACAGAAAAACCATGTTTTGGTATCATTCCTCCCCTTAAAACATCCTAATAGGACCCAGGAAACCCAGCAAAGTAGAGCAGGAGGAGTCCAAGCCCCCTGGTCACCTCTGAGAGCAACCAACTACTCCGAGCACCAGTAAGAGCCTTCTCTTCCCTCCTCACTCCCCCCACCATCAGAGCCTTGTCCCAGCCAGATGGATCCTTCCTCTAATGCAAATTCAGGCTATTTTTATTAGTATTTGAATGCTCTCTCAAAGCTGAAGGAAGTTCAGCACTGCTTTTGCTTTGCTCAGGCTGCTGGGTCTATGGCAGTGCTGGGGAAGGAGGAGGTGGAAAAGAAGACAGAAGAAATCTAAAGGGCTTTTTTAAAACTGATACACAGCACCCAAATAAACAGAGAGCCCCCTGCATCACCCTGGGAGCAACTAAAACGATTCATTACTCTCCATGCCCTCTCCCTCGCCAGCCACTCACATGGTCAGTGGTTTCTGTTTGCAGTGAAAGAAAATCCTCGATTCGGTGTTTTGAAAATACTATTAAGGATTGTGTATTCCCATAGATTACACTTAAAGGAAAAAAAAAACCACCCAAAACAAAACAAGAAAAGCCCACATTTTAGATTTTCTAATAAAAATCTGTTGGCCCAGGACATTAGAGAATGGTTCTTCCTACTCATAAAAAGACTGTGTCAGAGAAATTCCTGCAGTACATTCCTAATCACTTTCCCCTCCCTTCCATCCCTTCCTATAATTAACATAATAATCCAAGGATTCTCTATGACAGCAGACAAATTCTGGCCACAGTCTTTTATAACTCCACCCAAACAAGCATTAAAATTTGGAAGACCTGCTTTTTAGACCGTGATACAACTTCCACATTTGTGAAACAAAACAAGTACAAAAAGCCCAAGCTTCACATGGCTCTCTCAAGTGCTCCTTTAATAAATAGCCCTTAAACTCCTATATAAATAATTTGAGTTACTTATATGCTGAAAGCTCGATTTGCTCAAATACATCTGCAATGGCAGTGTAATAAAACTCCAAAGAAAACTAGGCAGACTTTTTCTATTAAACAAGGATATTCAGATTTTGCTGCATGCCAGTTTTTAGAGCAGATATTGGGCACAGCCTGTTTGCCTTCTCTTTGGGGCAAGCTTTAACGTGGTTTTTTTTTTCCCCTCCTCTAGAACATTCACCCAGAAAACTTATATTAAAAAATGGCAGCAAGAATGGAAAATGGCATTTCTGAGCCCAGCTGGAATTACAGAAGGCTCCAGAGCAATGAAGCACAGGTGCTTTAAACACCTTTGCAAGGCTGTGACTTTCCAGAAGGACTGGATAAAGCAAGAACCCTTGAGATTATCCTCTTTAAGGTGACTTAAGCAG
>NW_020956292.1:401656-411380 GCF_003031625.1 Empidonax traillii | reverse complement strand
ATATTAAAAAATGGCAGCAAGAATGGAAAATGGCATTTCTGAGCCCAGCTGGAATTACAGAAGGCTCCAGAGCAATGAAGCACAGGTGCTTTAAACACCTTTGCAAGGCTGTGACTTTCCAGAAGGACTGGATAAAGCAAGAACCCTTGAGATTATCCTCTTTAAGGTGACTTAAGCAGTAGCAGCACAAGCTGGGAGTTCTTCACCTGCTCTACCCCAAGCAAGCAGTGTGTTGAAACCACAGGCAGTCCCCACCACTCTTACTTTCTACCCTCACTGTGCTTTCTGCTTTGATTTGCTGCTGCAACTGGACCAAAGGCTATTATTCAACGTTATTTAGGTAATAAAGGTTATTTAGTCCCACAGGTTATCACAGAAACCACTGACCACTATTCTTCCATCACCACCACCATCACTGGAGCCCGAAAAGCTCTTTGTGGCAGAGCTGAGGTCTGGATTTCAACAGTGAGCAGCACCATGGCACAACTGGGTGTGCTGAGCTGCAGCTCATCTTGCTGTTGCCACGAGAAAAACTGACTGACAGCTCAAGCTGTAGAGGCAGAATTGGAGACAGCAGTGAAGGCATAGCTGAAGAAAAGCTTTCCTACAGCAAAGATGGCATTTCCCTGCTGTTGACATGGTGGCCGTGGGAGAAAGTGCAAAGAAAGGCAGCATCTCCCAACTAAAGCACCCCGTGGCTCCCTGCAGGTGGATAGAAAGAGAAAGCACTCAGGGCTTCCCTGGCATAACCAAGTACTACTGCAAAACCAGCACTGTCTCAAGCCCTGAAACCACATTTAAAATACTCCTCAGCTAAAAGAATGACCCAGTTGCACATGAGAACATCAAGACATGTAGATCCATAACCATACAGTATTCCAGAAGTGCGCCCAAAAAGGAGGAATTACCCCCACACAGCACCCTGCTGGTTGATGACAGCTCCTTTCACCTTGCAGCAGTGCTGATTTCTAACTGATCAACCTGGACCTGGGCCTGAGTAAGGCACTGAAATGCCTGAACCCGTTCAAAACCACATCTAGGGCATCAGAGACAGCACTTACCTCAGTAAGTGAAGAGTCCATCATTGTAATGGAAACAGGAAGGTCTGCATCAGTGCAGTCACCAGCAGAGCATATTTTCCACCTGGCAACACACACTTTATTTGCATCTTGCCCAAACAACAGCGAGATGTGTTGCCCATTTTCCTTAAGCACATAACAACTGAAGGCACCACTGTCTGTATCGTCAGTCAGCTGATCTCTCAGAGAAAGGCAAATTCATCACCAACATCAATCCCTCCTCCCCCGAGCAGCAAGAACCACCACCAGTCCTTTTCCCAACCTCCTCCACACTGCAAAATTCTACAGAAAACCAGTGGCAAAAGCTTCAAGAGCTGCTGAGTCTTTTGCTGCAGACTGCCTGCCTCTGCACCTTCAGGAACATCCTTATCTTTTAAAATATTCACTGCAATTCCCTTCAGCTTTCATAATCTTTAGCAGTTCAAACCTCTATTTTAAAGATCTAAGGAGGCAGCTTGGTAAGCAAAGAGACCACAGAATTCCTGCTCTAAACTCTGCAAATAAACAAAACAGAGACTCCTCAAAAAAGCACCGAATGGAAGGACCAATTGTGAGGTGCATATGGAAAATAGGCAAGAATGCCTCAGTTCCCCAGCATGAAATGGAAACACCACCACTGTATTTGGCTGATTGCCAACATTTCCAGAAAAGAGTTTTAATATTTGTGGGCAGAAGCTGAGTGTTACCCCACATCACCATTAGCTGATCTCCCACTGTCCAGTATTTCCCATAAGAGAGGCCCTGCTGTTGAATTCAGCACATCCCATGGACTCCTCCACCTTTCCCCCCCGCAAAAAGAGGGTATTCTGCCATCTTTACCTGCAGGCCTCTGATGTCACATCTGATGTGGACACATGTCCCAGGGCACCCCTTCCAAAGGTGCAGCTGCCAGAGCTCTGCCTGCAAGGTTGGTCCCAGCTGTGCCCAGGGAAGTTATTTGGGCAGGAGGTTTCCAAGGTCAGAGCATCTGAGGGAGACAAGAGCAAAGAGAGGTGGTTGGTGGCAAAGTAGTTTTAGCCAAAGACTGACACACAACTAAATGTAAGTCTAAAATAAACAAGAAGGAGAACAACTAAAGAGATTTATCATAAGGTGACTTCCATCTTGGTATGAAGGTGTTACGTGGCCCCAGCATGTTTTGTAGATGGAGAATCTGCAGCACCTGAGGGCGGGCACTTTCCATCAGTCAGGTTCTAGAAACTTCCACGCTGGACAGCTTTGTGGTAGTGAATTGTGTGGCAGAGGGGGCCAGGAAATAAATGATTTTTTAAAAATATTGACACTTGCTTGGTGCCAGCTGAGAAAACCTGCCTCATTTGCTGGATCATGACCTTATAGGAAGCTGCAAGAACATTCCCAGCTGACTCCCTGGAACAGCCCTTTCAGAGCAGCAGAGAGCTCTTATGAGGAGCACTTGCAGTAAAGCAAGATCATCTTCCATTTCCCTCAGTACCACCCAGAATTAAATTTGAGCATTTATAGGCTATTAGTCTATTGTTATTACACCTATTTAGGTTTGTTATATGGAAGAAGTTGCTCACTGTGAGGGTGGGCAGGCCCTGGCACAGGTTGCCCAGAGAAGCTGTGGCTGCCCCATCCCTGGGAGTGTCCAGGGCCAGGTTGGATGGGGCTCTGAGCAACCTGGGATAGTGGAAGGTGTCCCTGCCCATGGCAGAGGGTTGGAACTGGATGATCTTATCAACTCTGCCTGTATTTCAGGAGAGAGACAGAAAAATGTCCAGCACCACCAGGTCTTACCTAGCAGAGGGGAACTGTGCCAGGACAAAAGATATGACGGTCCCTCACTCCACGGCCTTCTAGAACAATGGAGCTGCTAATTGAAAAATAAAAAGTGCTGCTGTTCAACCACACTGAATATATAAATGCCACCAGCTTCCCCCCCACCATCTGCATAATGGAATACTAAAAATTACAAATTCATCATCTGCTGCTTTTTTGTCTAGAAAAAGCTCTCATCCTCAACAGGCACAACAGGTACAAGAAGAGGGAGAATAATCCAACTTTCCACTGGCAAGAAATATGTATGGAATATACCTCTGTATACATTTAAACACATGCACGCATATATACACAGATATGGATCTCAAATTATTTTTATAGGGTGTTTAACTTGAAGTTTCTCGCAAACAAAGTTATTTATTTCCCTCAGGTCATTAAGAAAAAAAAAAAAAAGTCCAAACACTTTAGGAGGCTCAGCAATGGTTATAGAAAACACACTTACCTCCCTTTTTACAGGTTCAGCTGAGGTGGGCAGCAGACCATAGTCAGATTCTAACTCTGCACAGCACTGTTGCAGTAGAGAAAAAGTTTAAGGCAGGCAGATGCAGAAGAAAAAAAAAGAACCACAAACAAATAAAAGAAAAGGTGGAAAAGGAGAAGAGAGCCCTGCTACTGATTCTGAGCAAAACACAACTTTCTCTTTCAAGTTGAACTGTTTTCAGCTATGAGTTACAAAACTGCAACTGCAAAACTCCACAGTTGTTTCTCCCTCGCTACTTTCAGCCTTTAGTTCTGCAGACCTTCATACCCAAACCTAAGTTTTATTCACAGGCAGCTGGCCCACAGTTTTGATCCTGCTCCTCTGATGCTCCTGTCACAGCCTAGGAGACACTTCAGGATCTTCTGTTTGCCATCACAAATACCTCGTTCTTTATTCTGTGTTAAATCCAGGCTGCTCAGACCCTGAGCTGTAGCGTTCCTTACTAGAGACTGAAGTCTTTCCACAATGTCTCCCCCTCCACCCCCCTTCCAAAGTTGAAGCAAGTAATTTTATTCAAAGCAAAGCACTCCAGAGTTATGTAATTTCCAACATATTTCCACGGAGGGCCACAAAGGTAATAACTGTTTCACTGCCTATCCCAACGCCTGGATACTGGAGGAAAAAAAAAAAACAACTACCTTCCAGGGCAAGATTTTAAACGTTTGTTTTCAAGTCTGTCTGCAGAAGAGAGGACTGATTTGGGGGGCAAAAAAAGAAAAAAAATCACACAAACACATCAGGGAAGGTGCGTGAAGAACACAACCATTTGATGTGATCACCAACAATTGCTCCCCAACACCACACCTGTGAGTCCCAGCCCGTTTTTGCCAGAAGGCTGAATAAGGAAAATAACAACGTGCAGATTGGTACGTGCAACTCCCCGCATCCACGTGCAGGAGAAAAGGAGAAACCTGATGCTGCCAGGTTATTTGCAGCTCATCCCAGCTGTGGTTGTCCTTCCACCAGAGCACCTCCTGGGCAAACCTGCCTCTCCTCCTCCCACCAAACAGCGTCATACCTGACACAGCAACTCACAGAGGCTCCTCTGAAGCAGTTCCCATCTCAGCGCAATAGCAGTTGCTACGAGGAGACATTTACAAACCTGTCAGGGTTCCTCACAAATTCATAACGAGGAGCTGGATGTTGTAGATGTTGTAGAACCTTTAAATCTGACTGCAGCCCATCAGAACTCACTGTAATTTGCATTAGTCTAGTTTTGCCTGCAATAGTTTTTCCACAGGAAAGAGAAAACACCGGACACTTTCTTCCCCGTGGAAGGGGGAGGGCAATGCTTCCCAACATTATTAACACTGTGATGCCAAAGTTCCCCGTGGAAACAGATGAATTATTGCAGGAGAAGCATTTGTTGTCCTGTAGGGAAGTTTTAAAGTCGATGGGCTTTATTTAGAAATTATTTAGAAGCGCTCTCTGTTCGAGTCTGGGAATGCCAAGACCTGCCTCGAGTGAGTTCTACCTTAATTCTGTCATCTCTTTTATACCACAGTTAACATGGAGGGTGAAGGGGGGTTTTATTAGCACTTTAAACTCAGTGCCCAAGCACTGAGAGCAGCTTGGGCAGCATTTTCACTGGGTGAGGGCTGGAGCAATTAGGGGCAAAGGCACAATTAGACACCTGAAACATAGAAGGAGCTGTGCCAGGCTGACTGAGGTCGAATACCGGCTTCCTTAGCCAACAGGTTCCTTAATTTCTCACCTCTCACCATGCAGATGGGAGGAAGCAGGGGAATGGAGTGGGGAGGTACGGAGGAAACCACAGCCCAGCCCTTCAGTCAGAAGAGGAATCAGACCTGTGTGGCTTTCTGCCAACACAAAGCATTTTTATTCTTCCCCCAGTGCCAGCCTTGTTTCTCAGCCCCGTCCTTCGTAACGCTTTACAACTTCTCAGCACATCTGCCAGTTTGATTCTATTAAATCCACAGGTTTAATGTATTAAACCTAGAGAAGGTTTGCAGAGATCTCTAACTGGGGCAATTTAAAGCCAAAATCTGAGCCATTTTCAGGGTGGTGGGATTTTTTTTAGGTTGTTTGTTTGTTTGTTTTTGGAGTCACAGTGGTACCAGTCCACAAGCCTGGGTTTATCTCTCTCTTCACTTACTCTAGCTCACTCTGCAGAAGAGCTTCGTCTATTCAGAGCAGGAAAATGACACACTATTTCCACTGTTATGCCTCTTGTTGAGAACAACAACAAAAAAAATCAACTTCACGGTTCAAAAGAAGCAGAGAGCACGAAAGGAACATGAGCACACACACATGAACAGTGCCAAAATTACGGGTCACAAGTGGCTGAGCACAGTCTGGAGCTGTTCCTGCCATATCAGTGCATAGCAGTTGTGCCTCAGAGCTAAGCTAAAGGGTAGTTTTTTCCTACAAAAAAAAGTTATGTTTCCTACAAGACAAGCTGTGGTTTCACATGGAGTTGTTTACAACGTGCATATAAACGCTGAGCATCAGTAGCATCGCCTCGGGAAATTCGTGCCTGAGGCCAAACGTTCAGTGGGATAAGTCAGTGGGATTCCTCTTCTGTAAGACAAGTGATCACACTCCAGAATTTGGGGAGAAGCAGCCACTGCATTATTTAGTCCCCCAAGTTTTGGAGGTTAGTGAGTAAGAGGTAGTATGAAGCTTCCATGACTCTGTGGCAGAACTTGCACGTGTAGAACACGGTGACACAATTGCTTTCCACTGAAGAGAGCAGTCTAATGCCACAGCAGTTATTCAGAAACACAGAGCAACTACAAGCAGCAGGCAGAATGCAAAAAAACCCATTAAAATATATATCCATAAATCAGATCTGTTTGGTCCAGGAAGCTTAAGAAAGAGGGATGACTTCGCTAGGAATAAGGTGAGTTGTTCAGGTGTGGGAACAGCACCCTTGGTAAAGGAGCACCCCTGGAGTTACAAATTTTTCCTCCTCAGACTGGAGATTTTGTGTCAGGAGGTTCTGAAGCTTTAGACGAGCCCAACACCCACTCCTTGGGACCCCACCTGCTTTTCAGCCCAGGTGCCATGGCAGCAGATCTCTTAGAGGAGAAGTAGAAAGAAAGGAGAGGGGAAAAAAAAAAAAAAAAAAGGACTCCACAGAGCATTTTACCTGCAGATCAGTCCTACCCTCCCTTGCTGTACTTAAACCATAAACTATCTGCCCATGCAAGAGTGAATATGCTGGCACACTGCCAGTAGTTACTCACTTTTGTGATGTTCCACCTTTTCCTGAAGCAACTGGCAAGTGCTTGTCAAAGCTGCACTCACATCCCTGAGCCTTTGCTGCTCAGAAATGGCTTCCTCCAACTTGCTCTTCAAGGATGCTGCTTCCTCACGAGCAGAGTGAAACGCTTCGACTTGATCCTCCGCCTAAGCACAAAACAATATTTAGGGGAAAAAAGAAAGGAATTAAAAAAAAATTAAAAAAAAAAGAAATAAAGCTGCCTGGCTAAGACAAGGAGCCTCTACACAGTTCATGTAAATGAAACCAAACTGCATCTGTTCTTTCTCAGGAAGTGATAAAGCTCCCTCTGAACTTCTGCATTTTTACGTTGGGGTGGACTGTGTATGGAAGTTATTTTTGGGCTTTTTTTTCTCTTTTCTTTTTTTTCTTTTTTTTTTTTTTTTTTAAGCCACCACAAATATGCAATGCTGCCTCTTTCATCAGCAAACTGTTGTCACCACCCCCTCAAATTTTACTTCCTCTGCTGGTTCCACTTTTGCAGCGAGGCACACCATCCCGAACACGCGATTTCCTCTCCCGGGGGCAGCCGTGCGTCGTGCGCGGCCTTTGGCATCCGCCTCTTTCCTGCTCCCAAGGAACTGTGCTGCCCCTTACGTGTCTGCTGGCGTCCTTGAGCTGCTTCAGGGCTTCCCGGAGCTCTGAACCAAGGGCTTCTGCCTGGCCAGCAGTTTCTTCTTGGAGCTGTTTGACAGTTTCTAGCTCGTGTTGCCTGCGGGGTGAGAGCGCAAACCACAACCCGTTACTGACATTTCGGGGAGGTCGTGCCCAGGAGATGACACAGCCTGGCTGTTGAGACATGCATCGAGAACCACAGTCAGCTGTGACATCCTCCAGACACTGCCCAGCACCAGGGACTCAGTCCTTGCTGAGCACAATCCACAGAATCCCAGAATATGCTGAGTTGGAAAGGACCCACAGGGATCATCCAGCCCAACCCTCAGCCCTGCACAGGATCATTCCCAAGGGTCACCCCCTGTGCCCCAGAGGATCACCCAAACACTCCTGGAGCTCTGCCAGCCTTGGGGCTGTGCCCACTGCCCTGGGGAGCCTGTTCAGTGCCAACCACCCTCTGGGGGAAGAACCTTTTCCTGAGATCCAACCTGAGCCTGCCCTGACACAGCTCCAGCCATTCCCTGGGGGCTGCCCCTGGTTCTCCCAGAGCAGAGCTCAGGGCTTGCCTCTCCTCTGCCCCTCCCAAGGATGTTCTAACAGCAGTGAGGTCTCCCCTCACTCTCCTCCAGCTGAACACACCAATTCAACCCAGGCTGACACAGTTTTTCTATAGCAGGAAGGGGATGGAGGTTTTTCCCCTGGTGTCTCTCCAGCTGAACCAGTCCCAGGCAGCTGGCTACCATAATGGAAGCTTGTGAAGCAGCAAGAGGACTCAAAGAGCAAGAGATTAGTTCAGGTAAAGTTTTGCAATTGTTTTCTCATGCTTCGGGAGAAAGAGGATTGGATATAAGCCAATACCCTGGAGCTATTAATGCAGATACACAGTTTCATCGGACTCATTTCCTAGTGTTTGAGAGGGCATTTCAGCAGGCAGGTGCCATCAGAACCACGGCTCAAGCCAATGGCTTTCAAGGAAAAATTTATTTTTTCATCCCTGCAGAAAAACCCTTTGCCCATTTCTTCTCTAACTCACCTTCTACTCTTCTTTCTGTTGCTACCCCCACGAAGAATTTTGAATACAGAGAGGCACAGCTTTAAGAAACCAAGGCACCAGTATTTTTATCAGCTTTTTTCCAAGTGAAGGGAGAGCATGTGGGAGGCCCACATTAACAATGTTCAGTAGAATGTAAGTCAGGCAAGAGTGTGGCACAACTGCTCCACGTCAGCTCTTGGGGCTGCCAAAAAAACCCACCTCAAACCCAGGTAAAGGCACGCAGGCAAAAATTTACATTTAGCATAGGATAGCAGAAGTTGACACTCTGAACCAGCCTGGCTTCCACAGAGACAACAAAATACAGATCAGTTTTTCTGGCAGAAACCAGACTATCTATTTTTCAGAATGTCTGAGGAAAGGAGGGAGCAGACAGAGGTTTGTACCTGCTGTCATTTGCTGCTCCAACTGACAGAGAGCAGGTTTAGATTGGATAGTGGGAAGAAGTTCTTTACTGAGGGTGGGGAGGCCCTGGCACAGGTTGCCCAGAGAAGCTGTGGCTGCCCCATCCCTGGAAGTGTCCAAGGCCAGTTTGGATGGGGCTCTGAGCAACCTGGGCTAGTGGAAGGTGTCCCTGCCCATGGCAGGGGGTGAAATGAGATGATCTTTAATGTCCCTTCCAACCCAAATTGTTCTGTGATTCTATTTGTAACATCAAAAATCATATCAGGAACCATGTGCCAATAAACTTAAATTTGAAGTTTCATTTTTATATTTAATTATATAAGCAACTGAAGCTTTGGGAAACCGAGACATCACATTGCCTGGGCCCAGCAATTACATCCCAAAGCAATAATACCTGCAGGGCACATATTTTACAGATCTGCTTCACACAAACCCAGCAGTTTATTTAAAGGTTGCACCTGCTGGATAGGCAGGGCCCTCTTGCTTTAACTCCTCAGTCTGTGGTCTCCCTGGTGTTTTCAAAGACATCTCCAAGATCATATGTCAGTTGATACATAAACCTTAACTCCCACATAGTGTAAACGTTATGCTAAAACCAAATCCACTCTCCAAAACAAGTGGAAAAAAAAAAAGAAGTCGTGAGAATTCACAAAACTTTGTTTCACAAGACAAAAAAAAACCCAAACCCCAAAGAGTCCAAGCAAAAAGCCCAAACAAACAAAAAGAAAACAAACCACCCCAAAACAAAATAAAAAACAGCTCCAAAGCTTCCCCCCCCCCAAAAAAAAAAAAAAAACAAACACACAGGCTTTGAAGGGGTACCTGGCAGAGAGCTCTTTCCTTAGGTGGAGTTGTTCTGTTCTGGTTCTCCTCAGGTTCCCTGCCATTCGAACAAAATCCTTGTCTAAGCTCTCCTTGCATTTTTCCAAGAGCTGAAGTTTCTGGATCCAAACATGTCTT
Organism: Empidonax traillii; assembly: GCF_003031625.1. Taxonomy (NCBI): domain Eukaryota; kingdom Metazoa; phylum Chordata; class Aves; order Passeriformes; family Tyrannidae; genus Empidonax; species Empidonax traillii. Next base: position 401,745 of record NW_020956292.1, on the reverse strand, counting down.
TTTTCTCTTAGCTCTTGCTTGAGAACCTGTGGGATTTTGAGACAAGAATTGCCATGTGGTAGGAGGAGGAAGAGAGACAGGGAGTCAAC